>NC_053025.1:518311146-518381277 GCF_003073215.2 Triticum urartu | reverse complement strand
TGAATGTAACAGGGCAATAGGTTCTACCTCATCAACTACTTCCCAACCCATAAGTTAATGACATCCTAATCATGCAATGTTTGAGGATTGGAACTAATGCATAAAAACTGGGTGATAAAGGGGTATGATCAAAGTGTTACTTGCCTTGCTGACGGTTTGCGAAACCTAGGGACTCGTAGTAGCACGCTTCGCACTCCGGGTGTTCTATCACAAGCAAACAATAGCATACATAAGTAACAAGCAATGATGCACAAGCAAAACTCAAATAAAAGAGGGTTGACCAAAAGTTTCAGCTTAAGAACTCCGGTTCGCAAAAAGAATCAAATCAAACGGAGCAACGAAACTCAAACGGCTAAAGAAAGAAGCTTCGTTTACTAATCTGAAACTAGGTCAAATTTTACAGTAGCAAAAACTTGTTTGAGTTGGTTAAACGGAAAGAGGGTTTCGGGACGAAACTCTAGGCGCTTGAATCGCATGATTCCGACGAACGAGCGAAAAGATAAACAGAAACTAAGATCGGATCAGAAATCGCGATTAGGAAAATCACGGAATAAATCCGATAAAAGAAAAACGATGAACAGATTAACGAACGGACGTTCGTTATATGGATCTAAATGAAGAACGCGTTCGTTAAAACAAACGAACGAGCGAACGCTCGCTAAATAAATAAACCGGAGAAAAACCGATCTATTAAAAAAATGAATACTAGGGTTTCGAAAAAAAATAAACCGAACGGTTCTAAAAAAAATCGGCGGCTCGGATCCGGCGGCTACCTCCGGCGAGGCGAGGTGGCGGGGCGGCGGCTTGCAGGGCGGCGGCGGCAAGCGGCGGCGGCTTAGCACGGCGGCGGCGGCTAGCGCGGGCGGCGGTGGCTATGGGGGTGGGGCTCGAGGCGACGGCGTATATAAAGGGGGCGGGGGCGGCAACTTGGAGGAGGGGGCAAGGCGCAATGGAGGCGGAGTCCAACTCGGACTCCAGTTCGAGTGGCGGCGGCGGTGGCGGCGGCTGGGCCGGCCTGGCTCGGCTGGGCCTTAGGCCTAGTCGGGCGCGGGAACTTAAAAAAAACAATTCCGCCGACAAAAATAAAATCCTAGAAAAATAAAAAAAACTAAAAATGCCAAAACAAATTTTCACCGTCTAAATAAAATATTTAGAACGAGATGAACATTTTCTTGGCCCTAAAATGCAATTTTGAAAACATGCAATTTTTCTAATGCAAACAAAATTGCAATAAAAATCCAAATAAAACAAATATTTGGTTTTAATATTTTTCCTCCAATATTTCAATTATCTTGGAGAAGTCATATTATCTCCTCTCATATATTTTAGTATGAAATATTTTTGGAGAGAAAATAATTAAAACCAAAATCCTCATTTCAAAATTTGATAAAATCAAATTTGAAAACCGGGAAATCCCCAACTCTCTCCGAGGGTCCTTGGGTTGCTTAGGATTTTGAGGATCGCGAGACGAAATGCGAATAAAATATGATATGCATGGATGACTATGTATAACATTCCAAATTGAAAATTTAGGATGTTACAAACCTACCCCCTTAAGATGAATCTTGCCCTCGAGATTCGGGTTGGCTAGAAAGTAGGTGTGGGTGGTCTGTGCGAAGATCATCCTCTCGTTCCCATGTGACTTCATCCTCGGTGTGGTGGCTCCACTGAACTTTACAAAATTTGATAACCTTACTGCGGGTGACTCTGCTGGCAAACTCAAGAATCTTAACTGGTTTTTCCTCGTAGGTCAAATTACTGTCCAACTGAATTGCCTCCAAGGGTACTGTATCTCTTAGCAGTATATCTGCCATCTCAGCATGACATTTCTTTAGCTGTGAAACGTGAAACACGTCATGAACTCCTGACAATCCCTCGGGTAACTCCAACTTGTAGGCAACTTCTCCCATCCGTTCCAAAATACGATACGGTCCTACAAATCTCGGGGCTAACTTTCCCTTAACTCCAAAACGTTTCACTCCTCGCAAGGGTGATACTCGCAGATATGCTCGATCTCCAATTTCATAGGTTACCTCCTTGCTTTTGAGTCAGCATAACTCTTCCGCCTGGACTAAGCAATCTTCAGTCTGTCATGAATCAATTTAACCTTCTCCTCAGACTCCTTGATCAAGTCTGGTCCAAACAACTGTCGGTCTCCTACCTCATCCCACATTAACGGTGTTCTGCACCTTCGTCCATATAGGGCTTCAAACGGTGCCATCTTCAAACTGGCTTGATAGCTATTGTTGTATGAAAACTCTGCGTATGGCAAATTGTCATCCCAACTAGATCCATAATCTAGCGCACAGGCTCTCAACATGTCCTCCAGAATTTGGTTGACTCTCTCTGTTTGTCCATCCGTCTGCGGGTGAAATGCTGTACTAAACTCCAATCTCGTTCCCAAAGTCTGGTGCAACTGGTGCCAAAACTTTGAGGTAAACTGTGTTCCTCGATCTGATACGATGGTCCTCGGAACTCCATGCAGACATACGATCCTGGACATATATATCTTGGCCAACTTTGCACTTGTATAGGTGGTTTTCACTGGGATGAAGTGAGCTACTTTGGTCAAGCGATCAACTACTACCCATATGGAATCATATCCCGCTTTGGTCCTGGGAAATCCGGTGATAAAGTCCATGCCCAGTTTATCCCACTTCCATTCGGGTATCGGCATAGGCTGTAACAGTCCTGCTGGCTTCTGATGCTCTGCCTTCACGCGCTGACATACATCACATACAGCTACATACTCGGCAATATCCTTCTTCATACCGGTCCACCGGAAACATTCCTTCAAATCCAAATACATCTTGGTGTTTCCGGGGTGTATCGAGTATGGTGAGTCATGGGCCTCTTGAAGAATTAACTTCCTGATCTCCTGGTTATTGGGCACATAGATTCGGTCCTCAAACCATAAGGTATCATGCTCATCCTCACGAAAACCTTTGGCCTTTCCTTTGCCCATCTTCTCCTTTATCTCGGCAATCTCCTTGTCATCCTTATGAGCTTCCCGAATCTTGTCCAGCAATGTCGACTGGACCTCCATTGTTGCAATGAATCCTCTAGGAACAATCTCCAATCGAAGTTCCATGATGTCCTCTGCTAATTCCTTCGGCAGTCTCTTGCTTTCAAGGATATTAGCATAACTCTTCCGGCTCAAAGCGTCTGCTACGACATTTTCCTTTCCTGGATGATAGTGTAGCTTCATGTCATAATCCTTTATAAGCTCCAACCATCTCCTCTGTCGAAGGTTCAGCTCCTTCTGGGTGAATATGTACTTCAAACTCTTATGGTCCGTGTACACATCACAACGATTTCCAATAAGGTAATGTCTCCAGGTCTTCAATGCATGCACTACGACTGCTAACTCCAAATCATGAATGGCATAGTTCAACTCATGAGGTTTTAGTTGTCATGAGGCATACGAAACAACTCTCCCGTCCTACATAAGCACACATCCAAGTCCTAAGCATGAGGCATCGCAATACACTTGGAACTCCTTATGTATATCTGGCAGTGTTAGCACTGGCGCTGTAGTCAAACGTTTCTTCAACTCCTGGAAACTTGCCTCGCAATCTTCTGTCCATTTAAACTTAGTATCCTTCTTTAACAATTCAGTCATTGGCTTTGCAATCTTGGAAAAGTTCTCAATGAATCTCTGATAGTAACCTGCGAGTCCAAGAAACTGCGGATCTCGCTAACTGAGGTGGGTGCCAACCATTCAGTGACTGACTGAATTTTGCTGGGGTCTACTGCTATACCTTCTCCCGATATAACATGTCCAAGGAACCCAACTTCCTTCAACCAAAACTCGCATTTGCTAAACTTAGCATACAACTGGTGTTCCCTGAGTTTCTCGAGAACTAAGCGCAAATGCTCCTTGTGCTCCTCCTCGTTCTTCGAGTATACCATAATATCATCAATAAACACCACAACAAACTTGTCCAAATACTCCATGAACACCTTGTTCATCATGCTCATGAAATAGGCAGGGGCGTTAGTCAGTCCAAATGACCATGACCGTGCACTCGTATAATCCATATCGTGTTGTGAACGCTGTATTCGGTATATCCTTCTCTCGTATCTTCAACTGATGATACCCCGATCGCAAATCGATCTTCGAAAACACTTTAGCTCCTTGCAACTGATCAAACAGATCGTTGATCATCGGTAGTGGGTACTTGTTCTTAATAGTCACTTCATTTAATGCTCGATAATCAACTACCATCCTCAGGGATTTATCCTTCTTCTCAACCAAAAGTACTGGGGCTCCCCAAGGTGATGAACTTCTTCGGATGTATCCTTTCTCCAATAACTCCTTGATCTGTTTCTTAATTTCTTCCAGATCATTTGCGGGCATCCGATAGGGTCTCTTGGATATTGGTCCTGTACCTGGCAATCAAAAACTCAATGTCTCTATCCGGTGGCATGCCTGGTAACTCCTCTGGAAAAACATCCGTGTAATCCTTCACTACAGGCACTTCCTCCTGAACAACTCCCGTAAGGGCATTCACTTGACTCCTCCTAGGCACATGCCTAGATACATACTTAATCCTTTTTCCTCCCGGGGTGGTGAGATAAATCGACTTACTAGCACAGTCAATGCTTCCTCCAAACTTTGACATCCAGTCCATACCCAATATCACATCCAATCCTTGTGACTCCAAGATAATTAGGTCGGACGGAAAAATATGTGTTCCAATGGTTAAGGGTATCTGGTCACACCATCGACTAGCCATATACTCTGCTCCGGGTGAACTCACTAAAAGAGGGGTCCTAAGAGTTTGGGTTGGTAGTTTCAACTTATCCACGAACCCCCTTTATATGTATGAATGCGATGCACCGGTATCGAAAAGAACAAAAGCGGTAAATGACTTAACCAAAAACTTACCTATTACCTCGTCCGGCTGCTCTTCAACCTCCTCCACGTTAACGTGGTTCACTTGGCCTTTGTTGAATGGATTTGGCTTCTTCCCAGCGCTCCCATTTCCATTCTTTCCTTCAGGGCACTCCGTGGCGTAGTGTCCAGTCTTCCCGCACTTGAAACTTGTAACATGACTTAAGTCCCTTTTGGCGGGTGTGGCTGGGTTAGGGAAGTTATGATTATTGTTGGTTCCGTTCCCATTCCCATTCTTAGAACCATTGTGGTTATGCGATCCTCCTCCAGTGTGGTGGTGACCTCCATGGCTATGAACAAGTCCTCCCGGGTTTGGGGTTAGGCGAGGCTTCTGCTGAGCTCCTGAGTTATACTTCCCCTATCCATAATTCCTCTTGCGGCTCTCAATCTTCTGCTGCTTCCCTTCAATCATAAGAGCCTTATCTACCAACTCCTGGTAGTTGTTGAAGGTTGCTACCATCACTGCATGCTCATCTCATCATTCAGCCCTTCCATAAACTTCTCTTGCTTCGCGGCATCTGTGGCCACATCATCAGGGGCATAGCGAGATAACTTGCTAAACTCGTCCACGTACTGAGCCACAGTACGGTTCCCCTGGCGTAAGTTGTGGAACTCCCGCTTCTTCATTTGCATAGCTCCAGCGAAGACATGGGCTGTGCGGAAAGCTTGCTGAAACTGGTCCCAAGTGACATTGGCTATAGGAAAAGTGGCTGTGTAATTCTCCCACCATGAGGCTGCTGGTCCATCCAATTGATGTGTGGCAAAGCGCACTCTCTCAGCATCTGTGCAACCTGCGGTGGTCAAATCCCTTCCAATACGGCGTAGCCAATCATTCGCAACTATGGGCTCGGTGCTACTGGAAAACACCGGCGGTTGTAACCTTAGAAAGCGGGCTAGGTTTTCCACGGGCGGCGGGTTGTTGTTGCCCTGGTTCTGAACTAGCAATTGCATCAAAGTATTCTGCTGCTGGATCAATTGGGTGAGCTCTAGTGGGAAAGCAAAACCGGTGTCACGTCTCGGAGGCATCTGAGGGGTTTAGATGGAAGAGATTTAGAATAGAAAAGATGTCTAATGAGGAAGCACTACCCATATGCACATGAGACAAACACAATCATTTCACTCAATCAATCAAGCAAGGGCATACAAGCGGTCTAGAACTATCGCAAAAGTGCTCAACTACTACTAAATACATGGGGGAATACTAGTAATATATGGTAGTCATCTAGAAATTTTGATCGGTGGAAGACTCCATGATGTCTGCTCCAGCTTCGTCTTCAAAGTCATCATCACTAGGATCGGAATCGGTGTCGTCGATGATGATGTAGTCCTCGGGGCGTATCTCCTTGGGTTGTTCTTCTTCTTCTATTGGTGCTGGTCCTCCCATGAATACTCCGATCTTCTTGACTAAGTCGTCATTCTTCTCCAGTAGTGTCTTGATTTCCTCCTCATATCCATCGCGTGTAAACTTGAGTTCTTCCTCCATCTCAATGAACCTAGTCTTCTCCTTCTTCAAGTCCATCATGTCCGCGCACATCTGGTTTTCTTGACGTCGGATGTGCTGGTTTAACTCCTGGATGAAAGCTGCAATGGATCTATCCTTCTGGTGCTGATTACTTCCCGTTGCTCGTCTCGGCGCCCACATATTTGGTAAATAGTGTCCTTAAGCTCCCTGTTGTTAACTTCCCCAATGCGTTCCATGGTAATGTGGGCTGCCATGCTCTTGCCTAGACTCCAGGTGGGTGCTTCGAAAGAAAACTCTATGGGTTTAGAAGTTGGCGAGAACGTTCTTCCAGGAACTTGTACTTGAACCATCCAGCGCTCCTCTTCAGGTAAAGTGGCGTTGTACGTCCCGGTGAAGCTTGGTATTCCAATGTTCAAGTACCTAGTGACTTCCTTCAAGTGGCGTCCAAAAGGTGTGTCTTCATCCGGTTGTGCAAACTTGTTCTTCATCTCCGTCATCCTAAAGAGTAGAAAATGGAGAGGAGTCAGAAATGAGAAGAGAAGGGTGACCTAGGGTTTATCTTAGTGGTCGTGTCCTACACTCAGCGTGTGCTCTGATACCATCTTGTAGCGACCCGACCTCAGATGGTCAAGTCTCTGTGCTTCAGTGTCATCCCTGGATCGGTAATGCTGACACACACAGTACTCGAAGGATTTATAACAGAGTAGCAATCACACACTTATTACATCGAATGTCTCAAGAGAGAACTTATTACAATAATATGGCTTAAGGCCATCTAATACGATAACAACGGAAGGCTTGGAAGATAAAGTGAGTCCATCAACTCCAACGCATAGCTGAGCTGCACGGCAACGACCTAACGAACCTTACTCCTCGTCTGAAAAGTCTGCAACATAATACGTTGCAGCCCGAAAACGGGTCAGCACATGGAATATGCTGGCAAAGTAACACAGTAGAGCAAGAACAGAATAATGCTATCACTACATGCATATTTGGCTGGTGGAAAGCTCTATGGTTACAGTTTTGCGAAAAGCCAATTTTTCCCTACAACAAAGGAATAGATTTTAATTTAACTATCATGGTGGTTGAACAACATTGAGAAGGTTCCTCCAACTCAATCCCAATTAAAGTGATTAACAACCCAACAATATTAATTAAACATGATGAGATACATTGTGATAACCCAAGTACTAGATACTCAAGAATTGTCCATAACCGGGGACACGGCTAACCATGATTAGATTGTACACTCTGCAGAGGTTTGCGCACTTTTCCCCACAAGACTCGATCGCCTCCGTTGGATTTCTCGCACTACAGGGTGTTTGAGAAACGGATGACCGAGACACAGTCTTTCAGAAACATTAACTCTCTACTTCGGACAGACCATACCAAACCTACATCCCACTACCTGCTGATCTGCCTCTTCAAGAGCTTCACGTAACTTATTCAACTATGCTAGAGCCCATAATAGCTTGTGGCTGCACACGGAAGTTTCTAGCATGAATCATCTCAGTTCCCTTTGAGCGTGGGTGGCGGTCCATAGGAAGATCACAGGGGTACTCCGGGATTTCCAAAAAAAATACAGGCAACACTGGGTACTCCAGGTGCCTCAATCCACCCAGTTGTTTGATTAAGTTGCCACCTTAAGTTGAACCATTAATTTAACAAACTCACACCTGTCATGGATTTCACTCAAACCCAAACCACGTCTACGAGCATAGCATAGCATAGTAATATAAGCAACACGTAGAGTAACTCCCAAGGGTTTGAATGTAACAGGGCAATAGGTTCTACCTCATCAACTACTTCCCAACCCATAAGTTAATGACATCCTAATCATGCAATGTTTGAGGGTTGGAACTAATGCATAAAAACTGGGTGATAAAGGGGTATGATCAAAGTGTTACTTGCCTTGCTGACGGTTTGCGAAACCTAGGGACTCATAGTAGAACGCTTCGCACTCCGGGTGTTCTATCACAAGCAAACAATAGCATACATAAGTAACAAGCAATGATGCACAAGCAAAACTCAAATAAAAGAGGGTTGACCAAAAGTTTCAGCTTAAGAACTCCGGTTCGCAAAAAGAATCAAATCAAACGGAGCAACGAAACTCAAACGGCTAAAGAAAGAAGCTTCGTTTACTAATCTGAAACTAGGTCAAATTTTACAGTAGCAAAAACTTGTTTGAGTTGGTTAAACGGAAAGAGGGTTTCAGGACGAAACTCTAGGCGCTTGAATCGCCTGATTCTGACTAATGAGCGAAAGGATAAACAGAAACTAAGATCGGATCAGAAATCGCGATCAGGAAAATCATGGAAGAAATCCGATAAAAGAAAAACGATGAACAGATTAATGAACGGATGTTCGTTATATGCATCTAAACGAAGAACGCGTTCGTTAAAACAAACGAACGAGCGAACGCTCGCTAAATAAATAAACCGGAGAAAAACCAATCTATTAAAAAAACGAATACTAGGGTTTCAAAAAAACCGAACGGTTCTAAAAAAATCGGCGGCTCGGATCCGGCGGCTACCTCCGGCGAGGCGAGGTGGCGGCTTGCAGGGCGGTGGCGGCAAGCGGCGGCGGCGGCGTTGGGCGCGGCAAGCGGCGGCGGCTTAGCGCGGCGGCGGCGGCTAGCGCGGGCGGCGGGGTTGGCGCGGGGCGGCGGTGGCTGTGGGGGTGGGGCTCGGGGCGACGGCGTATATAAAGGGGGCGGGGGCGGCAACTTGGAGGAGGGGGCAAGGCGCGGTGGAGGCGGAGTCCAACTCGGACTCCGGTTCGAGTGGCGGTGGCGGCGGCGCGCGCGCGCAGGAGGCGGCGGCTGGGCCGGCCTGGCTCGGCTGGGCCTTAGGCCCAGTCGGGCGCGGGAACTTAAAAAAACAATTCCGCCGACAAAAATAAAATCTTAGAAAAATAAATAAAAATCTAAAAATGCCAAAACAAATTTTCACCGTCTAAATAAAATATTTAGAACGAGATGAACATTTTCTTGGCCCTAAAATGCAATTTTGAAAACATGCAATTTTTCTAATGCAAACAAAATTGCAATAAAAATCCAAATAAAACAAATATTTGGTTTTAATATTTTTCCTCCAATATTTCAATTATCTTGGAGAAGTCATATTATCTCCTCTCATATATTTTAGTATGAAATATTTTTGGAGAGAAAATAATTAAAACCAAAATCCTCGTTTGAAAATTTGATAAAATCAAATTTGAAAACCGGGAAATCCCCAACTCTCTCCGAGGGTCCTTGAGTTGCTTAGGATTTTGAGGATCGCGAGACGAAATGCGAATAAAATATGTTATGCATGGATGACTATGTATAACATTCCAAATTGAAAATTTGGGATGTTACAACGTCACGGAAAAATTTGGATCCAGGCGGTTTAAAGACGCGACCTATGTGGTCAACAAACACTACCACTTCGCCATCTCTGGGGGTAGGAGGTTTTTCTGGACCGGGGACACGCCACTTGATTTCACTCCGCTTTGGTAAAGTGCCAATCTTGACACACCCTTCCAATTGCACCTCAGTAACCCGGGAGGGGACCCAGTTACAGGAATAAAATTGTTTGGCCATTGCAAATGAAGAGCTGGAAAAGATTACTGCCGGTTTACGATTCGTAATTGACAAGGCATAAAGCGTAACATGGTAAAGAGAAAGGAATTTAAGCAGATAAAATGGTTAAATCGGAGGCCGATGCAGTTATGAATGGTAAAGCGATTAGCAGAAATAGAGGTATATGCATATTGTTAAACCGGAGTTTAGCGATGGAAGAAGTGAAAGAATAAATGAATTGCCGGTTTAGGAGGGGACTAATGGTATATGCCGGATTATCATACTTTCAAAAGTTAAACCGCCTATATTGGTATGAAGAGTACAGATCTAAAAATGCATAAGTGAAGGAAAACAAGTTTCATAAGAGTTATATGATGATTTCAGATCTGCGGTACGACAGAAAACTAGAATATATTCAGACCTAAATTTCAGATACCAGTTCATTAGGTTCAGATGAGTTTTTCCTATTTGAAGGGGATGGTCTGATAAGGAAATGTGAGATTATGGCTACGGTCGCACAAAGAGCTAACAAATCTAACTAGTCTTTGATGCTACTGGGAAGGAAAGAGAAGAACATCACCGGAGCTTCATGAACTCCGATGAACACTGAAACCCTAAGTGGATCTACAAATAAAAGGGGGAAGACTTACCGAAGCTGTTAAAGCAGAGGAGGTGCGCCGCGTTTTTCTGATCCAGTCAGGTTGATGCAGCGACCGACGATGAGGCAGAGGTAAAGCTCGACGATGGCGGCATCGCTCGGGTGCAGAGTCGTCGCGAGGAGGAAGAAGAGACGAAGGGGCAACGAAAGGAAAAAGAAAGGGATCTTCAACCCTATTTATAAGGCAAAGAGATAAAGCGACAGGCGCGGGAATCGAGGAGCTCAAAAAATGGATGTTTAATAAAGTTGTCGCCTTGATGGTTGGATGCTCATTAATAAAGGGTATCTTCGGCTTCAATAAATAGGTGACGTCACGGTGGTTTACTGCAGATCTGGAGGATGACGTCACGACGGTTTACAAGATTTATGTGAAGGTGCAAGGGGAAGAATTTTTCTAAGTGCTGAAGATTGACATGAACAAGTTCAAATCAATCTGGGGCCTAATGTTGGGGATATTACTATTGGACGTAAATTGGCGAGAAGAGGCCGGATTATCCCCATGATGGTTATTTTATTCAGAGCCCATGAAGACAAGGATGGTGGCGCTTTATGAAGGCCCAAAGCCCAAAGGCGGGTTAAGGCCTGTAGACATAAACCGACATTAATATATAACTTGTATTGTAAGGTAGAAGGAATAGATACCGAGCTGGACACGTTGATGATCCGGCCTTGGGACTCTGTAAACCGGTGGGCGTCGACCTATGTATATAAAGGACGACCCGGCGGCGGTTTAGGGACAACACACAACAACTCGAGAGCCAGGCAAATCGGATTCGCTCCCTGGTCATCGAAACCCTAGCAATTCCATCACAACTGGAGTAGGATTTTACCTTCATCGTAAGGGGCCGAACCAGTATAAAACTCTTGCGTCCCTTGTCCGCTGTAACCCTTTAAGCTAACCCGTAGCGATGGCTCCATGACTAAGTCCTTTCACAAGGACATCTGCCGTGACAAAACCATGACACCCCTTTCGATGTGGTGTTCTCAGCTTGTTGACTTCTAACTTACTGGGCAGGTCTGGTGACTAGAGCTGGTCATGAATAGGACAAGCGCCTCGACTATGCTGAGGATCTGCGCGGCTCTAGCCGGTCCAGCGATGGACTAAAAAAGCTCTTTCTCGTTGCTTCTATGGATATCTTCCTATGCATATTTTACTGTCCTTTACTTCGATGATCAGTGCTCCTGCGCGAGATTTTGTTTCTTACTCTCTTGGGAGCTTTCTCGTGTGCCGTTGTTGGCTTCCTTTTGCTTGGTTAAAAACTATTACTGGTTTAGGTTAGGTTAGTTTGGTTTGAGGTGTCACTGGGTTTTCGCACTACGGTGAGTTGCTTGATGACGAGTGCTTACAGTGGGTTTCCCGGTGATGCCCTGAATCCACTTTCCCCTTTCTAGTATCCTTAAAATAGCTGGTACAGACTGGTAAAATGTATTTCCATTATGCTAAGTAATGGAAAGGGGTTATACTCGGTTCAAACAAAAATCTCCTGAGCTGATAGACGAAGAGATCTCCCCGTCTTGATGTGGTACATGCCCTCGATGGACGTGGCGGTGGCCAAAGCCCAGCATCACTCTGTATGAACAAACAAAATGCAAGGCTGATCATGTCATCAAGAAAGAAAGATTTGAATGTAATCCTAATTGTGTACGACTAAGCATAAAGTTGAATCTACTTACCGCACCTTTTTTGGTCCAATGGCAGCAGGAGGAGAGCAAATTTGGTGTTATGATCCTTTTGCGAAAGTTGAGTCAAATATGACTCTGGTTCGAAAGTTTTTCGAGATCTGCCTATTTTCCATTGCCGTGGTCGATGGCGGTATGGTATGACCACTATTGGGTATAATAGCCTACCGCATAGGCCCTAAATGGTAGGGATGCACGCCCTACTGTAAAAAAAATTCTAAGTATCAAATACAGTGCTTGTACCCACCTACCGCCAGGCACCTCGGTGATACGTCTCCATCATATCTACTTTTCCAAACACTTTTGCCCTTATTTTGGACTCTAACTTGCATGATTTGAATGGAACTAACCCGGACTAACGCTGTTTTCAACAGAATTGCCATGGTGTTATTTTTGTGGAGAAATAAAAGTTCTTGGAATGAGCTGAAAATCAACGGAGAATATTTTGGAATATATAAAAAAAATACTGGCAAAAGAATCAAGGCCAGGGGGCCCACAGCCTATTGAGTTGTCAATTCAACCACACCTGGAAATTTAATATCAGCAGCAAAGTATTTAGTAGGAAAGTAATATGATAGTAGTGGTAGCGGTAGCAAAAGTAATGTTTTTGGTATTTTGTAATGATGATAGCAATAGCATCGGAAAAGTAAATAAGCAAAGAACAATGTATGGAAAGCTCGTAGGCAATGGATCGGTGATGGAGAATTATGACGGATGCGGTTTATCATGTAACAATCATAACATAGGGTGACACATAACTAGCTCCAATTCATCAATGTAATGTAGGCATGTATTCCGAATATAGTCATACATGCTTATGGAAAAGAACTTGCATGACATCTTTTGTCCTACCCTCTCGTGGCAGCGGGAACCTAATGGAAACTAAGGGATATTAAGGCCACCTTTTAATAGAGTACCGGAACAAAGCATTAGCACATAGTGAATACATGAGCTCCTCAAACTATGGTCATCACCGGTAAGTATCCCGATTATTGTCACTTCGGGGTTAACGGATCATAACACATAATAGGTGACTATAGACTTGCAAGATAGGATCAAGAACTCTTATATATTGATGAAAACATAATAGGTTCAGATCTGAAATCATGGCACTCGGGCCCAAGTGACAAGCATTAAGCATAGCAAAGTCATAGCAAGATCAATCTCAGAACATAGTGGATACTAGGGATCAAACCCTAACAAAACTAACTCGATTACATGATATATCTCATCCAACCCATCACCGTCCAGCAAGCCTACAATGGAATTACTCACGCACGATGGTGAGCATCATGAAATTGGTGATGGAGGATGGTTGATGATGACGATGGTGATGGATTCCCCTCTCCGGAGCCCCGAACGGACTCCAGATCAGCCCTCCCGAGAGAGTTTAGGGCTTGGCGGCGGCCCCGTATCGTGAAACGTGATGAATTCTTCTCTCTGATTTTTTTCTCCCCGAAAGCAAATATATAGAGTTGGAGTTGAGGTCGGAGGAGCTCCAGGGGGCTCACGAGGTAGGGGCACGCCCTAGGAGGGCAGGCGCCCCCACCCTCGTGGACAGGTGGTGGCCCCCCTGGTCTTCATCTTTTGCAAGGATTTTATTATTATTTCCAAATAGATGTTCCGTGAAGTTTCAGGTCATTCCGAGAACTTTTGTTTCTGCACATAAATAACACCATAGCAATTCTGCTGAAAACAGCGTCAGTCCGGGTTAGTTCCATTCAAATCATGCAAGTTAGAGTCCAAAAACAAGGGCAAAAGTGTTTGGAAAAGTAGATACGACGGAGACGTATCACCTGTCCATGAGGGTGGGGGCACGCCTACCCCCAGGGCGCGCCCCTGCCTCGTGGGCCCCCTGATGCTCCACCGACCTCAACTCCAACTCCATATATTCACGTTTGGCAAGAGAAAAAATCAAAGAGAAGGATTCATCGCGTTTTACGATACAGAGCCGCCGCCAAGCCATAATCTCTCTCGGGAGGGCTGATCTGGAGTCCGTTCGGGGCTCCGGAGAGGGGAATTCGTCGCCATCGTCATCATCAACCTTCCTCCCTCACCAATTTCATGATGCTCACCGTCGTGCGTGAGTAATTCCATCGTAGGGTTGCTAGACGGTGATGGGTTGGATGAGATTTATCATGTAATCGAGTTAGTTTTGTTAGGGTTTGATCCCTAGTATCCATTATGTTCTGAGATTGATGTTGCTTTGACTTTTCTATGCTTAATGCTTGTCACTAGGGCCCGAGTGCCATGATTTTAGATCTGAACCTATTATGTTTTCATGAATATATGTGTGTTCTTGATCCTATCTTGCAAGTCTATAGTCACCTATTATGTGTTATGATCCGTTAACCCTGAAGTGACAATAATCGGGATACTTACCGGTGATGATCGTAGTTTGAGGAGTTCATGTATTCACTAAGTGTTAATGCTTTGTTACGGTACTCTATTAAAAGGAGGCCTTAATACCCCTTAGTTTCCAATAGGACCCCGCTGCCACGGGAGGGTAGGACAAAAGATGTCATACAAGTTCTTTTCCATAAGCATGTATGACTATATTCGGAATACATGCCTACATTACATTGATGAACTGGAGCTAGTTCTGTGTCACCCTATGTTAGGAATCGCATCCGACATAATTATCCATCACTAGTCCATTGCCTATGAGCTTTTCACATATTGTTCTTCGCTTATTTACTTTTCTGTTGCTACTGTTATAATCACTATAAAACCAAAACTACTACTTTTGCTACCGTTACCGCTACTATCATATTACTTTGCTACTAAATACTTTGCTGCAGATATTAAGTTTCCAGGTGTGGTTGAATTGACAACTCAGATGCTAATACGTGAGAATATTCTTTGTCCCCCCTTGTGTCGAATCAATAAATTTGGGTTGAATACTCTACCCTCAAAAACGGTTGCGATCCCCTATACTTGTGGGTTATCAAGACTATTTTCTGGCGCCGTTACCGAGGAGCACAGCTCTATTCTTTGAGTCAGTTGGGATTTATATCTGCTGATCACTATGAAGAACTTGAAAGATAAAAGAACCAAGATTTTTCCCTCGACTACGAGGGGAGGTAAGGAACTGTCATCTAGCTCTGCACTAGATTCACCTTCCATTTTGAGTAAACTTGCGACACCTACTCCTGTTATTCATTCTGATATGTCGCATATTATTGATGATGCCACTTCTGCTTTGCATGATGCTTATGATGAAACTACTTCTATGCTTGATAATACTGTGCCACTAGGTGAATTTCTTGATGAACAATTTGCTAGGGTTAGAGAGAATGAAATTATTGAAACTGATAATATTGATGAAAGTGATGATGAAGATTCTCCCACTAGATATGAATTGCCTGTTGTGCCTGAGGGTTATGTTATGGATGAAGAAACTGCTAGAGACTTCTTAGCTTGCAATGATATATCTGATCTTAAGAAATTATTAGCTAATCTTAAAGAGAAGTCTTTGAATGCTAGAATGAAATATGACCCTACTTTTGCTACTTCACCTATCTTTATTTCCGATAAGGATTATGATTTCTTTGTCGATCCTAAGTTAATTAATTTGGTTGAATCTGATCCTTTCTATGATTATGAATCTGAAACTGTTGTGGCGCATCTTACTAAATTAAATGATATAGCCACCCTGTTTACTCATGATGAGAAAACTCGCTATTACTTTATCCTTAAGTTGTTTCCGTTCTCATTAAAGGGTGATGCTAAAACATGGTTTAATTCCCTTGATCCTGGTTGTGTGCGTAGTCCCCGGGATATGATTTATTACTTCTCTGCTAAATATTTCCCCGCTCATAAGAAACAAGCTGCCTTTAGGGAAATTGATAATTTTGTGCAAACTGAAGAAGAGTTTCCCACAAGCTTGGGGGAGGCTTCTCCAATTACTTAATGCTTTGCCTTAGCATGCTCTTAAGAAAAATGAAATACTTGATATCTTTTATAATGGACTAACCGATGCTTCCACAGACCACCTGGATAGTTGTGCTAGTTGTGTTTTCAGGGAAAGAACCGTTGATCAAGCTGAATTGCTATTGAATAATATGCTGAGTAATGAAGATGATTGGACACTTCCTGAACCAACTCCTAAGCCAACTCCGAAGAAAAGGGGTATTCTATTTCTCAGTCCTGAAGATATGCAAGAGGCAAAGAAATCTATGAAAGAAAAGGGTATTAAAGCTGAAGATGTTAAGAATTTACCGCCTATTGAAGAAATACATGGTCTTGATAACCCGACACAGGTAGTGAAGGTAAATTCTCTCTATAGATTTGATGAAGGTGATATTCCTCATTATAAGTCTGCTAGCCAATGCTTAGATGAGTTTGATAATTTTATTGTTAAACAAGAAAACTTCAATGCTTATGTTGGTAGACAATTGAAACGCAATGCTGATATGCTTGAACACTTGAGTGATTATATGTCTAGAGTTAAAGGTGAACTTAAACTTATTAGTAAACATGCCTCTATGGTTACCACTCAAGTAGAACAAGTACTTAAGGCTCAGAATGATTTGCTCAATGAATTAAATAATAAGAAAAATGATAATGTTGTTAGAGTTATGACTAGAGGGGGTAAAATTACTCAGGAACCTTTGTATCCTGAGGGCCATCCTAAGAGAATTGAGCAAGATTCTCAGAGAACTAATGTTGATGCACCTAGTTCTTCTAAGAATAAGAAGAAGAAAAATGATAAGACTTTGCATGCTTCTAGTGAACCTGTCGTTGACACACCTGAGAATCCCAATGATATTTCTATTTCTGATGCTGAAACACAATCTGATAATGAACATGAACCTAGTGATAATGTTAATGATGATGTTCATGTTGATGCTCAACCTAGCAATGATAATGATGTAGAGATTGAACCTGTTGTTGATCTTGATAGCCCACAATCAAAGAATAGACATTATGATAAGAGAGACTTTGTTGCTAGGAAGCACGGCAAAGAAAGAGAACCATGGGTTTAGAAACCCATGCCTTTTCCTCCTAAACCATCCAAGAAAAAGGATGATGAGGATTTTGAGCGCTTTGCTGAAATGATTAGACCTATATTTTTACGTATGCGTTTGACTGATATGCTTAAAATGAACCCTTATGCTAAGTACATGAAAGATATTGTTACTAATAAAACAAAGATACCAGAAGCTGAAGTTTCCACCATGCTTGCTAATTATACTTTTAAAGGTGGAATACCAAATAAACTAGGAGATCCAGGAGTACCAACTACACCATGCTCCATTAAAAGAAACTATGTTAAAACTGCTTTATGTGATCTTGGAGCCGGTGTTAGTGTTATGCCTCTCTCTTTATATCGTAGACTTGATTTGAATAAGTTGACACCCACTAAAATATCTTTGCAAATGGCTGATAAATCAACTGCTATACCTGTCGGTATTTGTGAGGATGTGCCTGTTGTGGTTGCAAACGTTACTATTTTAACGGACTTTATTATTCTTGATATTCCCGAGGACGATAGTATGTCGATTATCCTTGGTAGACCCTTTTTGAATACTGCAGGGCCTGTTACTGATTGCAACAAAGGCAATGTCACTTTTCATGTTAATGGTAATGAGCATACGATACACTTTCCGAGGAAACAACCTCAAGTCCATAGTATCAATTCTATTGGAAAAATTTCAACGATTACTATTGGAGGTTTTGAATTGCCTCTTCCTACTGCCAAGAAGAAATATGATATTATTATTGTTGGGGATGTGCATATTCCAGTTGAGGTAACCTAGTGTTATTCGAAATTTCTCCGGTTTGATGCAATTTGGAATGAGTTTGTTAACAAGACTTGATCAACCTTGTCAGTGGATTCCTTTTGATGAGCATGAGGTGGATGAAGTTAGAAAGCACAACCTTCCGTACCCTCTTTTTACTTTCTGTTATTTATATTAAATAAAGTAAAAATAGTATTTTTAGTCTATTTTCTGAATTATCCTTGCAATAAAAAATACCCCAAAAATAAAAGTTCTCCAAATGCCCTAAAATTTTAATATGATTTTTTCGAGAATATTTGAGAATTATTAGCACTCAGAACACACCAGCGGTACCCACCATGTGCTCATGTGGGTGGAGGGCGCGCCCACCCCCTGGGCGCGCCCCTGCCTCATGGACCCCACATGGGCCCCCTCCACTTATTCTTGCACCCACAGACTTCGTCTTCCTCCAGAAAAAATCATCCACCAGCTCAAACCCGTGTTCTAGCTCATCTTGCTGCCATTTTCGATCTCCTTGGTCAAAGCTCCATTCACAAAACTGCTTTGGGGGATTGTTCTTCGGTATGTGACTCATCCAATGGTCCAATTAGTTTTTGTTCTATTGCTTTATTTATTGCAAATTTTTGCTACTTAGGTGACCCTGTTCTTGAGCTTGCATGTCAAATTTATGTGGTCAAAAGTAGTTTTAATGCATGATATGGCCTCTAGGCACTTGTGGCAGTAGTTGCTATCAATCTTGTTGAGTTTGGTTCACTTTTATTTTTGAGTTATTAAAAATTTCAGAAATTTCTCAAAGGAAGAAATATGTTTAGGAAAATGTACCAAGGTGGTTCCTCAAGGAAGCAAGGCCCAAGGCCCGCAATACGCGAGCTGGACAATGAACTACCAAGGGCGGCTCAAGTGTGGCCTTGTGAATGGTCGTCAAAGGATTTCATGGTCCAGGCAGGCATCAAGGAAGAATTTGGCGCATATGTGCGTAACAGTGATCTTGAGAGCTTCGTGTCCGATAAGTGCCGGCAACACCTCTATTTAACTGATTCATTTGTGAGAAGGTTTAAATTTACATCCTCACGCAATTCTCAAAATGTCCTATTTGATCTTTATGATAAATCTTATACCATGGACTTAGAAGATTTTAATACTTCTTGTAAACTCCCGCAGTGGGGTAGTGCTAGTGAACCTCGCAAATCTGAATTTAAAGTATTTCTTGCTAGTATCATTGTGGGGGAATCTAGAGAAATAAGTAAATAATGCAAGCTACCATAGGGAGCATTCATTTTCCTGCCATACATTATTTTGCTCTCTTCGTGGGTAGATGCATTAACGGTAAGGATGAGGCATGTCACATGTGTGTTCCCGATCTTAGTGTTCTCAAGAGTGTTGTATTAGGAGATAAACAATACAACTTGGGGGCTATTGTTGCACATAGGTTCCATCTTAATAGTTTAACTAGAGATTTGTTTGGTGGAATTTATGCAACTCGTGTAGCTAACTTTCTTGATATACCCATACGCGGGGATGATATTGAGTTGCCTCCTGCTTATCTAGTTTATAATGCTATGGTTCGTCATCAGTTTGTTGAGAGGAACGATCAGTTCCTCCAGTACGGACTAATCTTTGACAGACGGTGCACCGTCCATGTTGCTCTCCCTGCTCCTGCTTTCTTTGATTTTTAGACAAAAGGGAGATATGTTATAACCAGGGAGGAGGCGAACGAGTATGAGAGGAGGACAGAGGCCGCCCGCCTCCAAGCTGTAGCTCGTGAGGCAATAGCTGTTGTATCCCAGTATGACCCCAGTTACAACTTTGGATTTCCACCAGGCCAGCCGTGGCTATAGACCAACTTAGGCCAAACGCCTAAGCTTGGGGATGGGGTACATATCTCTCACTGACATTACATTCATGTTCACACACTCATGCCAGTTGTCGGTGCTCATACTTTTTCATTGTATCATCCATGCTAGTTTATTTTCTATTTTAAGCTTTCTTCTTGTGTGTTTGAAAAAACTTAAGAAAAACAAAAAAAATAAGCTGTAGCTTTTAGCTAGTTTACTTTCCATGCTTGTAGTAGTAATAATTAAAAGAAAACCCAAAAAGATTTCTCATTCTTCTTTTGCTTGTTGGGAGCTTTCCCATGTAAATAGTTTTATTTCCTTTCTTTTCTTTGGGGGTCAAGAGGAGAAGACCACGATGAAAATGTTGAGTGGCTCTCATATGAATTATTGTTGATCTAACAAAGAGCCCATATTACCTTGTCTTCTCCCTTGAATTGAATGCTTGCAGATTCCAGCTTAGTCCAATGCACATGCACTATTATTGTTATTCAGACCGTTCGGTTGTGCAAGTGAAAGGCAATAATGACGATATATGACGGACTGATTGAGATGCGAGAAGTTGGTATGAACTCGACCTCTCTTGTTTTTGTAAATATGATTAGTTCATTGTTCCTGATTCAGCCTATTATGAATGAAACATGTTTGCAATGACAATTAGAGATTATAGTTGCTCATGCCATGCTTAATTTGCTAGGAGTTTATAATGGTTTACCTTGTGTGCCAACATGCTATTAAAAAGGTTGTGATGTGGTATGATAGGGTGGTATCCTCCTTTGAACGATTCGAGTGGCTTGACTTGGCACATGTTCACGCATGTAGTTGAAACAAAATCAACATATCCTCCACAATATTTATGTTCATGTTGAATTATATCCTACTCATGCTTGCATCCAGTGTTGATTAATTTTAATGCATGCTCATGACTGTTGTCGCTCTCTAGCTGGTCGCTTCCCAGTCTCTTTCTAGCCTTCACTTGTACTAAGCGGGAATACTGCTTGTGCGTCCAACTCCATAAACCCAAAAAGTTATTCCATATGAGTCCACCATACCTTCTTATATGCGATATCTACCTGTCGTTCCAAGTAAATTTGTATGTGCCAAACTCTAAACCTTCAAATGAAATTCTGTTTTGTATGCTCGAATAGCTCATGTATCAACTAGGGCTGTCTATATCTTCCATGCTAGGCGGGTTATTCTCAAGAGGAGTGGACTCCGCTCCTCACTCATGAGAAAATGGCAGGTCACCGGGATGCCCAGTCCCATGTTCAAATCAAATCAAAATAATTGCAAACAAAACTCCCCCAGGATTGTTGTTAGTTGGAGGCACCCGTTGTTTCGGGCAAGCCATGGATTGATGCTTGTTGGTGGTGGGGGAGTATAAACTTTACCATTCTGCTTGGGAACCACCTATAATGTGTGTAGCATGCAAGATATCGAGATCTCTCGGTTGTTATGTTGACAATGAAAGTATACCGCTCAAAATATTATTCATCTCTGTTACAAAAACCGAGCTCTGGCACCTCTACAAATCCCTGCTTCCCTCTGTGAAGGGCCTATCTATTTACTTTTATGTGGAGTCATCATCCTCTTATTAAAAAGAACCAGTTGGAGAGCACCGCTGTCATTTGCATGTATTATTGTTAGTTTACATTGAGTATGACTTGACTGGATATCTTTTACATGAATTACAAATTCCTGTCAGCACTTGATCTTCAGGGGTGCTCTGCATTTATGTTTTGCGGTCTCGGAAAGGGCTAGTGAGACACCATCTTGTTATATCATATTATGTTTGTTTTGAGAAAGTGTTGTAATCCGAGATTTATTATTATTGCTCGCTAGTTAATTGTGCCATTGATATGAGTAAACATGAGACTTAAATGCTATTGTGAATATGGTTAGTTCATAATCTTTGCTGAAAACTTGAATGTTGGCTTTACATATTTACAACAACAAGAGCAAATAGAGTTTGTAAAAGTTTTCTTTATCACTTTCAGTTTATCAACTGAATTGCTTGAGGACAAGCAAAGGTTTAAGCTTGGGGGAGTTGATACGTATCCATCATATCTACTTTTCCAAACACTTTTGCCCTTGTTTTGGACTCTAACTTGCATGATTTGAATGGAACTAACCCGGACTGACGCTGTTTTCAGCAGAATTGCCATGGTGTTATTTTTGTGCGGAAATAAAAGTTCTTGGAATGACCTAAAAATCAACGGAGAATATTTTTGGAATATATAAAAAATATTGGCGAAAGAATCAAGGCCAGGGGGCCCACACCCTGTCCACGAGGGTGGGGGCACGCCTACCCCCCTGGGTGCGCCCCCTACCTCGTGGGCCCCCTGGTGCTCCACCGACCTCAACTCCAACTCCATATATTCACGTTCGGGGAGAAAAAAAGCAGAGAGAAGGATTCATCGCGTTTTATGATACAGAGCCGCCGCCAAGCCCTAATCTCTGTCGAGTGGGCTGATGTGGAGTCCGTTCGGGGCTCCGGAGAGGGGACTCCGTCGCCATCGTCATCATCAACCTTCCTCCATCACCAATTTCATGATGCTCACCGCCGTGCGTGATTAATTCCATCATAGGCTTGCTGGACGGTGATGGGTTGGATGAGATTTATCATGTAATCGAGTTAGTTTTGTTAGGGTTTGATCCCTAGTATCCATTATGTTTTGAGATTGATGTTGCTATGACTTTGCTATGCTTAATGCTTGTCACTAGGGCCCGAGTGCCATGATTTCAGATCTGAACCTATTATGTTTTCATGAATATATGTGTGTTCTTGATCCTATCTTGCAAGTCTATAGTCACCTATTATGTGTTATGATCCGTTAACCCCGAAGTGACAATAATCGGGATACTTACCGGTGATGACCGTAGTTTGAGGAGTTCATGTATTCACTAAGTGTTAGCGCTTTGGTCCGGTACTCTATTAAAAGGAGGCCTTAATATCCCTTATAGTTTCCAATAGGACCCCCCCTGCCACGGGAGGGTAGGACAAAAGATGTCATGCAAGTTATTTTCCACAAGAACGTATGACTATATTTCGAATACATGCCTACATTACATTGATGAACTGGAGCTAGTTCTGTGTCACCCTATGTTATAACTATTGCATGAGGAATCACATCCGACATAATTATCCATCACTGGTCCATTGCCTACGAGCTTTTCACATATTGTTCTTCGCTTATTTACTTTTCTGTTGCTACTGTTATAATCACAATAAAACCAAAACTATTACTTTTGCTACCGTTACCGCTACTATCATATTTGGGTTGAATTGACAACTCAGCTGCTAATACTTGAGAATATTCTTTGGCTCCCCCTGTGTTGAATCAATAAATTTGGGTTGAATACTCTACCCTCAAAAACTGTTGCGATCCCCTATACTTGTGGGTTATCACTCGGCGGTAGGGTTGCACAAGCTACCGCCAGCCTGTTTGGCGGTAGGTCTGCAGGGCGCTGACATGGATAAGTTGCCTACTGCCAGGGCCTCGGCAATAGGCTGGTATACCCTACCTTCATTGAGCCCGATGGTAAGAAAATGGTCAGATCCCGAAATGTTTCCAAACCAGGGTCAAATCTGGCTCAACTTCAGGGATGGTAGTGTTGGAAATATGCCCTAGAGGCAATAATAAAGTGGTTATTATTATATTTCCGTGTTCATGATAATTGTCTATTGTTTATGCTATAATTGTATTAACCAGAAACCGTAATACATGTGTGAATACATAGATCGTAATATGTCCCTAGTAAGCCTCTAGTTAACTAGCTCGTTGATCATTAGATGGTCATGGTTTCCCGACCATGGACATTGGATGTCGTTGATAACGGGATCACATCATCAGGATAATGATGTGATGGACAAGACCCAATCCTAAGCGTAGCACAAGATCATGTACTTCGTTTGCTAAAGCTTTTCTAATGTCAAGTATCATTTACTTAGACCATGAGATTGTGCAACTCCCGGATACCGTAGGAATGCTTTGGGTGTACCAAATGTCACAACGTAACTGGGTGGCTATAAAGGTTCACTGCAGGTATTTTTCACTCTGTATGACGAAGAGGTATCTCTGGGCCCTCTCGGTAATGCATCATCATAACGAGCTGAATGTGACTAAGGAGTTAGCCACGAAATCATGCGTTACAAAATGAGTAAAGAGACTTGCCGGTAACGATATTGAACGAGGTATAGAGATTCCGACGATCGAATCTCGGGCAAGTAACATACCGATAGACAAAGGGAATTGTATACGGGATTGATTGAATCCTCGACATCATGGTTCATCCGATGAGATCATCGTGGAACATGTGGGATCCAACATGGGTATCCAGATCCCGCTGTTCGTTATTGGCCGGAGAGATGTGTCGGTCATGTCTGCATGGTTCCCGAACCTGTATAGGGTCTACACACTTAAGGTTCGGTGACGCTAGAGTTGTTATGGGAAATAGTATGTGGTTATCGAAGGTTGTTCGGAGTCCCAGATGAGATCCCGGACATCAGAAGGAGTTTTGGAATGGTCCAGAGGTGAAGAATTATATATGGGAAGTCCAGTTTCAGTTGCCGGAATAATTTTGGGGGTTATCGGTATTGTACCGAGACCACCGAAAGGTGTCCGGGGGCCCATCAGGTGGGGCCACCTGCCCCGGCGGGCCAAGTGGGCTGAACAAGGGTGGGAACCAGCCCCTAGTGGGCTGGTGCGCGCACAAGGGCCCAAGGCGCCTAGGGTTGAAAACCCTATGGGGTGGGGGCGCCTCCCACCTGACTTGGGGGTTAAGTCCCCCCCTTGGCCGCCGCCCCCCTCTAGATGCATCTAGGGGTGGCCGCCCCCTCTCCCTTCACCCTATAAATAGAGAGGGGGTGGGAGGGCAGCCACACCCTTCCCCTGGCGCAGCCCTCCCCCTCTCCAACAGCTCCTCCTCCTCCGTAGTGCTTGGCGAAGCCCTGCCAGAGAACTACAAGCTCCACCACCACGCCGCCGTGCTGCCAGAGCTCTCCCTCAACTTCTCCTCTCCCCTTGCTGGATCAAGAAGGAGGAGACGTCCCCGGGCTGTACGTGTGTTGAATGTGGAGGCGCCGTCCGTTCGGCGCTTGATCAGATCTTCCGCGATTTGAATCACCGCGAGTACGACTCCATCAACCGCGTTCTTGTAACGCTTCCGCTTAGCGATCTTCAAGGGTATGAAGATGCACTCCCTCTCTCTCATTGCTAGCATCTCCTAGATTTATCTTGGTGATACGTAGGAATTTTTTTGAATTATTGCTACGTCACCCAATAGTGGCATCATGAGCTATGTCTATGCGTAGATTCTATACACGAGTAGAACACAAAGCAGTTGTGGGCGATGATTTGTTCAATTTTCTTACCGTTACTAGTCTTATCTTGATTCAGTGGCATTGTGGGATGAAGCGTCCCGGACCGACCTTACACATACGCTTACGTGAGACTGGTTCCACCGACTGACATGCACTTGATGCATAAGGTGGCTAACGGGTGTCTGTCTCTCCCACTTTAGTCGGATCGGATTTGATGAGAAGGGTCCTTATGAAGGGTAAATAGCAATTGGCATATCCCCGTTGTGGCTTTTGTGTAGGTAAGAAATGTTCTTGCTAGAAACCCATAGCAGCCACGTAAAACATGCAACAATAATTAGAGGACGTCTAACTTGTTTTTGTAGGGTATGCTATGTGATGTGATATGGCCAAAAGGATGTGATGAATGATATATGTGATGTGTCGGTGTCAAAACCGGCAGATCTCGGGTAGGGAGTCCCGAACTGTGTGTCTAAGTATTGATGGTAACAGGATACAAGGGACACGATGTTTTACCCAAGTTCAGGCCTCTCGATGGAGGTAATACCCTACGTCCTGCTTGATTGACTTTGATGAGTATAGGGGTTACAAGAGTTGATCTACCACGAGATCGTAATAGCTAAACCCCAATTGTCTAGCCTGTATGATTATGATTGCCTCTACGGACTAAACCCTCCAGTTTATATAGACATGGGGGCTAGGGTTGTATAGAGTCGGTTTACAGAGAAAGGAATATTCATATCCACACGCTAAGCTTGCCTTCCACGCCAAGGAGAGTCCCATCCGGACACGGGAGGAAGTCTTCTATCTCGTATCTTCACGTCCCATTAGTCCGGCCCATGTCATATAGTCCGGACGCTCGAGGACCCCTTAATCCAGGACTCCCTCAGTAGCCCCTGAACCAGGCTTCAATGACGATGTGTCCGGCGCGCAGATTGTCTTCGGCATTGCAAGGCAGGTTCCTCCTCTGAATACTTCAAAGTAGTCCATGAACAGAGACGTGTCCAGGTAGGCACCACACATAACTGCAAAGAGTATAATATTTCACAAGTCCCATCTACTGACAACTTTTTGTAGCGAGACGTTACGTCCCTGCCTGGTCATTATTTCGAACCATTTTTAGCCTCCTGCTCCATATTTCGAGGCGCGGTTTTCATTGGCACATCTTATCGAAGCAGAGCTCATGTCCCCTTATCGCAGGATTCTCATCAATACGGGCGTGGGTAATCCAACCGCGCCGTCCACACAACCCTTGGGGAATAGGCGAGTTTTAAGGCGAGTGGGGACGTGCTTGATATTCGCTGCCTTTATAAGAGGATAAAGATCCATTCTTTCACCCATGCATTCTCCCTCTCTGCCCATCTGTTCTTGAGCTCCAGCGCCCAAGCTTCCATCCTTTCCGCCTCCAAAAAGCACTCCGACCATGTCCGGATTTGGAACGCAGGGCAAGTGGATGGCCTCCTCCGTCACAAAGGGGAACATCATGGAGCTCCGGGAAGCGGGGTACTTGGCCCAAGGAATCGCCCACCGGCTTCCGGCCAAGGGGTAGATCGTCCCCACCCCGGAGCCCAAGTAGAGTATTCATCCCCCACTTCATCCGCGGGTTAGGATTTCCCCTCCACCCCTTCGTCCGTGGACTCATGTTCTACTACGGGCTAGATTTCCATGATCTAGCCCCGAATTCTTTCTTCAACATTTCGGCATTCATTATCGTGTGTGAGGCCTTCCTCCTCATCCCACCCCACTTCGGATTATGGCTGAAGATCTTCAATGTGAAGCCGAAAGTGGTGGATGGTCAACACGTAGAGTGCGGAGGTGCCATGGTGAGCAAACTATCCAATGTCACATGGCCCACTGGCACCTTCGTGGAAAACGTCAAGGGGTGGCAGAAGCAGTGGTTCTATGTCACTGAGCCCCGCTGATATGTCTCCAACGTATCTATAATTTTTGATTGCTCCATGCTATATTATCTATTATTTTGGACTATATTGGGCTTTATTTTCCACTTTTATATTATTTTTGGGACTAACCTATTAACTGGAGGCCCATCCCAGAATTGCTGTTTTTTTGCCTATTTCAGTGTTTCGAAGAAACGGAATATCAAACGGAGTCCAAACGGAATAAAATCTTCAGGGACGTGATTTTCTCACCGAACGTGATCCAGGAGACTTGGACCCTACTCCAAGGAGTCAAAGAGGAGGTCACGAGGGTGGGGGGCGCCCCCCTAGGGCGCGCCCCCTGCCTCGTGGGCCCCTCAGTGCTCCACCGACGTACTCCTTCCTCCTATATATACATACGTACCCCCAAACGATTAGAACAGGAGCCAAAAACCTAATTCCACCGCCGCAACTTTTTGTATCCACGAGATCCCATCTTGGGGCCTGTTCCGGAGCTCCGCTGGAAGAGGGCCGTCATCACGGAGGGCTTCTACATCATCATAGCCTCTCCGATGAAGTGTGAGTAGTTTACCTCAGACCTTCGGGTCCATAGTTAGTAGCTAGATGGCTTTTTCTCTCTTTTTGGATCTCAATACAAAGTTCTCCCCCTCTCTTGTGGAGATCTATTCGATGTAATCTTCTTTTTGCGGTGTGTTTGTTGAGACCGATGAATTGTGGGTTTATGATCAAGTCTATCTATGAATAATATTTGAATCTTCTCTGAATTCTTTTATGTATGATTGGTTATCTTTGCAAGTCTCTTCGAATTATCTGTTTGGTTTGGCCAACTAGATTGGTAGTTCTTGCCATGGGAGAAGTGCTTAGCTTTGGGTTCGATCTTGTGGTGTCCTTACCCAGTGACAGAAGGGGCGGCAAGGCACGTATTGTATCGTTGCCATCGAGGATAACAAGATGGGGTTTATTTGATATTGCATGAATTTATCTCTCTACATCATGTCATCTTGCTTAAGGCGTTACTCTGTTTTTAAACTTAATACTCTAGATGCATGCTAGATAGCGGTTGATGAGTGGAGTAATACTAGTAGATGCAGAATCGTTTTGATCTACTTGTCACGGACGTGATGCCTATATACATGGTCATGCCTAGATATTCTCATAATTATGCACAATTCTATCAATTCCTCAACAGTAATTTGTTCACCCACCGTAGAATACTTATGCTCTTGAGAGAAGCCACTAGTGAAACCTATGGCCCCCGGGTCTATTCTCATCATATCAATCTCCATCACTTTTATATTGCTTTGCTATTTACTTCGCCTTTACTTTTTACTTTGCATCTTTATATCAAAAATACCAAAAATATTCTATCTATCAGATCTCACTCTCGTAAGTGACCGTGAAGGGCTTGACAACCCCTAATCGCGTTGGTTGCGAGTAGCTATCACTTTGTGCAGGTACGAGGGACTTGAGCATGGGCTCCTACTGGATTGATACCTTGGTTCTCAAAAACTGAGGGAAATACTTACGCTACTCTGCTGCATCATCCCTTCCTCTTCGGGGAAAAGCAACGCAAGCTCAAGATGTAGCAAGAAGGATTTCTGGCGCTGTTGCTGAGGAGTCTACGCAAAAAGTCAACATACCAAGTACCCATCACAATCCATATCTCTCGCATTACATTATTTGCCATTTGCCTCTCGTTTTCCTCTCCCCCCAATTCACCCTTGCGGTTTTATTCGCCCTCTCTCTCTATCCTCCCTCTCTATTTGCCTCTTTTTGTCCGCTTGCTTTTTGTTTGCCCGTGTGTTAGATTGCTTGTTTGTCGCGATGGCTCAAGATGCTACCAAATTGTGTGACTTCACCTATACCAATAATAATGATTTCCTTAGCACTCCGATTGCTCCTCTTACCGATGCTGAATCTTGTGAAATTAATACTGCTTTGTTGAATCTTGTTATGAAAGATCAATTCGCCGGCCTTCCTAGTGAAGATGCCGCTACTCATCTGAATAGCTTCGTTGATTTATGTGATATGCAAAAGAAAAAAGATGTCAATAATGATGTCGTTAAATTGAAGCTATTTCCTTTTTCGCTTAGAGATCGTGCTAAAGCTTGGTTTTCGTCTTTGCCTAAGAATAGTATTGATGCATGGAACAAATGCAAAGATGCTTTTATCTCTAAGTATTTTCCTCCCGCTAAGATCACCTCTCTTAGAAACGATATAATGAACTTTAAACAACTTGATCATGAACATGTTGCACAAGCTTGGGAGAGAATGAAATTAATGATACGTAATTGCCCTACTCATGGTTTGAATTTGTGGATGATTATACAAAAAATTTATGCCGGATTGAATTTTTCTTCTAGAAATCTTTTAGATTCGGCCGCGGGAGGCACTTTTATGGAAATCACTTTAGGAGATGCTACTAAACTCCTAGATAATATTATGGTTAATTATTCTCAATGGCATACTGAAAGAACTTCTAATAAAAAGTGCATGCGATAGAAGAAATTAATGTGTTGAGTGAAAAGATGGATGAACTTATGAAATTATTTGCTACTAAGAGTGTTTCTTCTGATCCTAATGATATGCCTTTGTCTACTTTGATTGAGAATAATAATGAATCTATGGATGTGAATTTTGTTGGTAGGAATAATTTTGGTAACAACGCTTATAGAGGGAATTTTAATCCTAGGCCATATCCTAGTAATCCTTCTAATAATTATGGAAATTCCTACAACAACTCTTATGGAAATTATAGTAAGATGTCCTCTGATTTTGAATCTAATATTAAAGAATGTATTTCTTCGCAAAAGAATTTTAATGCTATGATTGAAGAAAAATTGCTTAATATTGATGATTTGGCTAGGAACGTTGATAGAATTGCTCTTGATGTTGATGCTTTGAAACTTAGATATATTCCACCTAAGCATGATATTAATGAGTCTCTAAAAGGCATGAGAATTTCAATTGATGAGTGTAAAGAAAGAACCGCTAGGATGCGTGCTTCCAAAGATGCCTTTATTAAAGCATGTTCTTCTAATCCCTATGAAAATCAAGATGAAGATCTAAAAGTTATTGATGTGTCTCCTATTAAATCTTTATTTTGCAATATGAATCTTGATGAAACTGAATATGATCTTCCTTTACCTAGAAGGCGTTCTAAAAATTCGGAGTGTTTAGATCTTAATGATGAAATTGATGAAAGTGGGATGGAAAGAAATAAAAATCTAGATGTTGCTAAATCCACTATATTGGATTTCAAGGAATTTAGTTATGAAAATTGCTCTTTGATTGATTGTATTTCCTTGTTGCAATCCGTGCTAAATTCTCCACATGCTTATAGTCGAAATAAATCCTTCACCGAACATATTGTTGATGCCTTGATGCAATCTTATGAAGAAAAACTTGAGTTGAAAGTTTCTATCCCTAGAAAACTCTATGATGAGTGGGAACCAACTATTAAAATTAAAATTAAAGATCATGAGTTTTATGCTTTGTGTGATTTGGGTGCTAGTGTCTCTACTATTCCCAAGACTTTGTGTGATTTAGTAGATTTCCGTAATGTTGATGATTGCTCTCTAAACTTGCATCTTGTGGATTCCACCATTAAGAAACCTATGGGAAGAATTAATGATGTTCTTATTGTTGCAAATAGGAATTATGTGCCCATAGATTTCATTATTCTTGATATATATTGCAATCCTTCTTGCCCTATTATTCTTGGTAGACCTTTCCTTAGAACGGTTGGTGCGATTATTGATATGAAGGAAGGGAATATTAGATTTCAATTTCCATTAAAAAGGGAATGGAACACTTTCCAGGAAAGAAAATAAAATTACCTTATGAAACTATCATGAGAGCCACTTATGGATTGCCTACCAAAGATGGCAATACTTAGATCCATTCTTGCTCGTTATGCCTAGCTAGGGGCGTTAAACGATAGCGCTTGTTGGGAGGCAACCCAATTTTATTTTTATTCCTTGCTTTATTCTCCTGTTTAGTAATAAATAAATTATTTAGCCTCTGTTTTTGTTGTGTTTTTTGCATTTAATTAGTGTTTGTGCCAAGTAGAACCGTTGGGAAGACTTGGGGAAAGTCTTGTTGAACTTGCTGTAAAAAACAGAAACTTTAGCGCTCACGAGAACTTCTGTCATTTTTATTTGAAGAGTGATATTTAGTTAATTATTTTTGAATATGATTAATAGATAAATTCCTCACGTCCATAAATTTATTTTAGAATTTTTGGGGTTCCAGATCTTGTGCTAGCTACAGATTACTACAGACTGTTCTGTTTTTGACAGATTCTGTTTTTCATGTGTTGTTTGCTTATTTTGATGAATCTATGGCTAGTAAAATAGTTTATAATCCATAGAGAAGTTGGAATACAGTAGGTTTAACACCAATATAAATAAAGAATTAGTTCATTACATTACCTTGAAGTGGTCTTTTGTTTTCTTTCGCTAACAGAGCTCACGAGTTTTCTATCTTGAATTTTGTGTTGTGAAGTTTTCAAGTTTTGGGTGAATTATTTTGATGGATCATGGAACAAGGAGTGGCAAGAGCCTAAGCTTCGGGATTCCCATGGAACCCCCAAGATAATCCAAGGACACCAAAAAGTCAAAGCTTGGGGATGCCCCCGGAAGGCATCCCCTCTTTCGTCCACTTCCATCGGTAATTTACTTGGAGCTATATTTTTATTCACCAACATGATATGTGTTTTGCTTGGAGCATCTTGTATTATTTGTGTCTTTGTTTGTTAGTATGCCACAATCATCCTTGCTGTACACACCTTTTGAGAGAGCCATACATGAATTAAAATTTGATAGAATGCTCTATGTGCTTCACTTATATCTTTTTAAACTAGATAATTTTGCTCTATGTGCTTCACTTATATCTTTTGAGCTAGATAATTTTGCTCTATGTGCTTCACTTATATCTTTTGAGCTAGATAATTTTGCTCTATGTGCTTCACTTATATCTTTTGAGCGTTATAATTTTTCTCTATGTGCTTCACTTAGATCTTTTAGAGCACGGTGGTGGATTCGTTTTAAAGAAACTATTGATCTCTCATGCTTCACTTAAATTAATTTGAGAGTCTCTTAACAGCATGGTAATTTGCCTAATAATAATATTCTTGGTATTCAAGATTTGTGAAACTTTCTTTTGAGTGTGTTGAATACTAAGAAAAGATTGAAGCATGATAATTGTTTTGAGATATGGAGGTGATAATATTAAAGTCATGCTAGTTGAGTAGTTGTGAATTTAGAGAATACTTGTGTTGAAGTTTGTGATTCCCGTAGCATGCACGTATGGTGAACCGTTATGTGATGAAGTCGGAGCATGATTTATTTATTGATTGTCTTCCTTATGAGTGGCGGTCGGGGACGAGCGATGGTCTTTTCCTACCAATCTATCCCCCTAGGAGCATGCACGTAATATTCTGCTTTGATAACTTCTAAATTTTTGCAATAAGTATATGAGTTCTTTATGACTAATGTTGAGTCCATGGATTATACGCACTCCCACCCTTCCACACTTGCTAGCCTCTCTAATACCGCGCAACTTTCGCCGGTATCATACACCAACCATATACCTTCCTCAAAACAGCCACCATACCTACCTATTATGGCATTTCCATAGCCATTCGGAGATATATTGCCATGCAACTTTCCACCATCTAGTTCATCATGACACATCCACCATTGTCATATTGCTTAGCATGATCATGTAGTTGACATAGTATTTGTGGCAAAGCCACCGTTCATAATTCTTTCATACTTGTCACTCATGATTCATTGCATATCCCGGTACACCACCGGAGGCATTCATATAGAGTCATACTTTGTTTTAGTATCGAGTTGTAATCATTGAGTTGTAAATAAATGGAAGTGTGATGATCATCATTCAATAGATCATTGTCCCAAAAAAAGCAAGGCCAAAAAAAAGAAGGCCCCAAAAAAGGGGCAATGCTACTATCCTTTTTCCACACTTGTGCTTCAAAGTAGCACCATGATATAGCGAGTCTCATATATTGTGCTTCAAAGTAGCACCATGTTCTTCATATAGGGAGTCTCATATGTTGTCACTTTCATATACTAGTGGGAATTTTACGTTATAGAACTTGGCTTGTATATTCCAATGATGGGCTTCCTCAAATTGCCCTAGGTCTTCGTGAGCAAGCAAGTTGGATGCACACCCACTAATTTCTTTTGTTGAGATTTCATACATTTATAGCTCTAGTGCATCCATTGCATGGCAATCCCTACTCACTCACATTGATATCTATTGACGGGCATCTCCATAGCCCGTTGATACGCCTAGTCGATGTGAGACTATCTTCTCCTTTTTGTATTCTCCACAACCACTATTCTATTCCACCTATAGTGCTATATCCATGGCTCATGCTCATGTATTGCATGAAGATTGAAAAAGTTTTGAAAAAGTTAGAGTATGAAACAATTGCTTGGCTTGTCATCGGGGTTGTGCATGATTTAAATACTTTGTGTGGGGAAGATGGAGCATAGCCAGACTATATGATTTTGTAGGGATAACTTTCTTTGGCCATGTTATTTTGAGAAGACATAATTGCTTTGTTAGTATGCTTGAAGTATTATTATTTTCTATGTCAATATAAACTTTTGTCTTGAATCTTTATAATCTGAATATTCATACCACAATTAAGAAAATTTACATTGAAATTATGCCAAATAGCACTCCGCATCAAAAATTCTCTTTTTATCATTTACCTACTCGAGGACGAGCAGGAATTAAGCTTGGGGATGCCTGATACGTCTCCAACGTATCTATAATTTTTGATTGCTCCATGCTATATTATCTACTGTTTTGTACTATATTGGGCTTTATTTTCCACTTTTATATTATTTTTGGGACTAACCTATTAACCAGAGGCCCAGCCCAGAATTGCTGTTTTTTGCCTATTTCAGTGTTTCGGATAAACAGAATATCAAACGGAGTCCAAACGGAATAAAATCTTCGGAAACGTGATTTTCTCACTGAACGTGATCCAGGAGACTTGGACCCTACTACAAGGGATCAAAGAGGTGGTCACGAGGGTGGGGGCGCGCCCCCTGCCTCGTGGGCCCCTCGGTGCTCCAGCGACATACTCCTTCCTCCTATATATACACACGTACCCCCAAACGATCAGAACAGGAGCCAAAAACCTAATTCCACCGCCGCAACTTTCTGTATCCACGAGATCCCATCTTAGGGCCAGTTCCGGAGCTCCGCCGGAAGAGGGTCGTCATCACGGAGGGCTTCTACATCATCCTAGCCCCTCCGATGAAGTGTGAGTAGTTTACCTCAGACCTTCGGGTCCATAGTTAGTAGCTAGATGGCTTCTTCTCTGTCTTTGAATCTCAATACAAAGTTCTCCCCCTCTCTTGTGGAGATCTATTCGATGTAATCTTCTTTTTGTGGTGTGTTTGTTGAGACCGATGAATTGTGGGTTTATGATCAAGTCTATCTATGAATAATATTTGAATCTTCTCTGAATTATTTTATGCATGATTGGTTATCTTTGCAAGTCTCTTCGAATTATCCGTTTGGTTTGGCCAACTAGATTGGTAGTTCTTTCCATGGGAGAAGTGCTTAGCTTTGGGTTTGATCTTGCGGTGTCCTTACCCAGTGACAGAAGGGGCAGCAAGGCACGTATTGTATCTTTTCCATCGAGGATAACAAGATGGGGTTTATTTCATATTGCATGAATTTATCTCTCTACATCATGTCATCTTGCTTAAGGCGTTACTCTGTTTTTAAACTTAATACTCTAGATGCATGGTGGATAGCGGTCGATGAGTGGAGTAATAGTAGTAGATGCAGAATCGTTTCGATCTACTTGTCACGGACGTGATGCCTATATACATGATCATGCCTAGATATTCTCATAATTATGCACAATTCTATCAATTGCTCAACAGTAATTTGTTCACCCACCGTAGAATACTTATGCTCTTGAGAGAAGCCACTAGTGAAACCTATGGCCCCCGGGTCTATTCTCATCATATCAATCTCCATCACTTTTATATTGCTTTGCTATTTACTTTGCCTTTACTTTTTTACTTTGCATCTTTATATCAAAAATACCAAAAATATTCTATCTATCAGATCTCACTCTCGTAAGTGACCGTGAAGGGCTTGACAACCCCTAATCGCGTTGGTTGCGAGTAGCTATCGCTTTGTGCAGGTACGAGGGACTTGAGCGTGGGCTCCTACTGGATTGATACCTTGGTTCTCAAAAACTGAGGGAAATACTTACGCTACTCTGCTGCATCATCCCTTCCTCTTCGGGGAAAACCAACGCAAGCTCAAGACGTAGCAGCTAGCCATTTTCAGCAAGAAAAAAACACAACTGGGCTCATGATGTGGTAAACATAAATAAAACCCTGGCTAGACGGGCCACAGCCCCCGCTCAGCCCCGTTGTTACCCTGATCCGTCGCTAAAACTAGTATAAATAACAACTGCTTGTTCCTCAAAAAAAACTGCGTGACTTGCTGGGTCCCTGGTGTCAGCCGCTCGTAGTGTAATTCTCTCGTTTATTGACTACGTTGACAATGGCGTGAGCCCTAGATGTCCAACCATTAGGAGGAACCATATTTTTGGGCTTGTACTATAGAGGCACTTGCTTGCGTACTGCCATGACGTTGGTGGGTCCCTACTGTCATCCTCTCCACGTACAGTCATCTCCTTGTTCCTCTTGGTTGTTGACGACATTGACAACGCAAGAGGGCGGCGCACCGCGCACGGAGAGCGAACCTAGGCCGCAAGGCGGAGGACGACGGCGAGGCCTCGGATGGAACAAACAGGAGCTGTTGAAGATGCGCCAGTCCAGTTGCAGGTGGAGGGGTGTACGAGGGTTGACTGGTTCGGGCGCGGGTGTGTGTTGGGGCTGACGTCACCGGAGAATAACAGGATGTGTGGGGGAATAGAGGGAGGGACTAGCCAACGTTGGAGGGTACGTACGGTAGGGCGGCGGAGGCGCAGCAAGCCATGGGAGGCGGGAACAGGCGGAGCCGACGGGGTGGTTTGGTTTCGGCAGCTGGAGGAAGAAGAAGACAAGAGATAGAAGATACACGACATATGTTGGATGTCAATCCAACGACTGGTAGGCAGAATCGTTTGTTGACTGGCTAGTAAGTCGACACCACCTTGGATATGCTATTTCGTCGTGGGTCCGAAATGTCAGAATCCAAATCTTTCACGGTCATGCAGCCTTTACTATGAAAGTTTACAACCCATTTGATGTGCTAGTTTGAAATAAGTTTGTGGGTGCTGGTGGGGGCTAATCACTTGGCTTCTGTAATGCATAGTGAGCTCAAGCAGCTGGCGAGAGTGATGTTATTTCCCTTGGTTGGGATTTGTTACAATATTTCACTCTAAAGTAAACGAATGGCAAGCCATTTGCCTTGTTTCAACAAAATATGACAGTCACAGCCGAGTTGAAAAGGGCAGGAACATCTAACTCCAGCTTACAAACTGTACAAAAGCACGAGGGTTGATTGTTCATCAGGTTTACAAAAAAAACCAAATTGAAAAGGGCAACAACATCTAACTCCAGCACTGTTTTCGGCAGTCACAGTCAAATGGATCGGTCAGGTCCATAGAATGAACATCCTGGGTCATAAAATTTACTGGATTATGACCACAATATGTTGTAAATAGAAGCCCGGCACGTTCAGAAGCTCTTTTGCCCACCTGAAACTCCTTTTTTTGCTCTTCGACATACCCATCCGTCAATTCAGTAAATATATGGGTTTTTGAATTGATTTTACTATTTACTAGTGTGGATGGGCTGTTTTGTCTTGGGCCCAGAGAAACAATTACTACTAGTACAGTGGAGACACTCTACAGCTACCCAGAAAAACAATTACTACTAGTACAGTGGAGACACTCTACCACTTCTGGCTCTTCCTAGGTCATTGAAACGTCTCCCTCTACTGAATGTCGTTATACTTTTGTTCACCGACATGCGGGCCATGCAGCGCGCGGGCCCAAATGCCATCCACCAAATTAGAAGGCAGTATGCATGCGGAGAGTCACCCCGGTCGTAGCACGGTAGTAACGAGCTGTCGTATCACAAAACCCCACCTCCCCGCAGTCTAAGTTTGACGGACGAAGCAACGATCATTTCACTCTTCGCTGAATCCCCTTCTCCCCCACCGTCTTCAAGAAAGGCAACACTCGCATCTGCCACTGTTCTTCTCTCCGAACGAAGGGAAGGTAAGGGGATCCGTGATGTTGGTATACTTTCATTCAGAGAAAAAAAGAACTTTTGCAAAGCAGCAACTGATCCTCACTCTCTTTTTTGTTTCATTGTCATTGCAATTGTGTTTTCCTTTTAGTGGTCTCCTAGTATTCGTCAGTTTCATGAGGGACCAAGGAGAACCAGACAATGATCTGCCGATATTGGAGCAGACGCGGGAGGCTGATCCCCACGAGACAGAGAGCTCCAAGAAGATGGAGGCAACCACCGAGCCGACCCCAGATACGCTCACGGCCACTACTGAGATGCTCAACACCCCGTTTGAGGTTACATCCCCCGTGGCACTGCAGGAGCAGTTTTCCCCCTTCGAGGATGTGTCCCCCCCCCCCGCTAAGCTGCGCAAGGTGATTTCCTTCTTTCCCGATCTCGATTGTGGTTTTTCATCTAAGTATGTGGTGATTTTTTAGAAAAGGAAGTATGTGGTGATTAATAATGCAAAAATTTATTAGCTTTGATGCCATGCTATACATAGTGGTTTAAATAACTTGTGTTTCTTATACTGAAAAGTAATTCAGAATTTGTTTATGTTTCAATTAGAGCCCTGATGCAGACAAGGATTGTGTGGTTGTACATGTCACTCTCTATGACGCAAACGACCTGAATATACGCACTGGGAAAATAGAGTTCTTAGGCTGTTGGATCCTAGAAGCCATTTGCGGTTATACCAATGAAGAGTTGTATTCCAGCCTCACTGTTGTCAGGCGTGTTGTTCAGGGTGTACTGAAGCACAAGAAGTTCAAAGCTACTCCTTCGTTTGTGATGCATACTGTTCTTGTCAAGCTTACGCAGGAAGATGACGTGGCATGCCTCCACAAACAAGTTTATCAGTGGCAAGGCCGCAAGGTTGTCTTCATGAAGGTTCACAGGATTGAGCTACTGCGGGACGTCCTCGATGATGTTCATGGCAAGGTCCATCTTGTGTCCAGCCCAAATTAGATCGAGGCATGAAATAGTTGCCCCAGCTAGTGTTTAATAGTAGTTTGGATTGTGTCTAATTATCCAAACCTTGCCTATTATCGACCCCTCAGGGGCTAGTACTCTGTTTGAATCCGTCTATGGGAACTGCTGCTACTTTTGTGTGCCCATGAATCATGTGAGAACCATCGTAATTGTTGCCGAAATAGATGCGTCCTCACTAGTTTTTTCATGAATATGGCATGGTAAGACATAAGTTGTCACGGTTTATCATACGAGCAGTGTGTGTTTTGATGAAATAGAGCACTCGTTCGAGAACCGTGCGCCGACGTATACATAAGTACTTGTAAACACTGTTGGTGCTACCCCACTTGTAAGCAGTTGTGCAAAACACGGCACATTGGCTCAGCTCGCTTCAACACTAGGCTATCGACCAGCTAACAATCAACAATCTATTGTCTGACATATAAGCAACTATGTATCTTGTTACAGTGGTTCATGCAGTTAATTGAGGCCACAATGTAATAAATTCCAAACGTTAACACGCTAGTCCAGCGCTCATGTGGAACACTCACATTAAACTCGTCTTCATAAAAAACTTGAAAAGCATAAGTTAAGCAATTTTATACATCTCAATGATTCATAGAACATAACAAACATATACTAGTTCACAGCAAAAGACAAAGTTGTGAGAAGGTTTACAAATTAGGAAAAAACAAGCAAGGCTTCTCTGAGCAAAGGGCCTCCCGGCAGGCTTGAATTTCCTGGAGTTCACTCTGGTTTTTTCTTGTTGCCACCATCTAGGGTTAGGTTCTCTCATTCCAGAATAACCAATTATAATTGTGGTCTCAGCTGGAATGCTGAACTGAACCATGCAGTGTACTGACCAGCTGAAATGCTTGTGCATTCCACTAAATTTAAGCACCGCTATTTGCAGAAATTAGCAGACCACAATGCCTCTTGTCCGCGCACCTGTCCAAAAAACCACCGTGCAGCCGTGCCAGCTAGTCCTCGGTCCATGGATGAACTGGTAGAAAGTGCATTCCAGACTAGGATGCAGTTGTTTTCGCTCGTCCCTACACTGCAATCAGGAAGTAAAACGTACGAATCAGCTTCTTTTAAATTGTGTTGGTCATTCTACCTTAGTTACTACCAATGTAGGGATACCTTGAAGACGGGAGGTTAGATGACGGCAACGAGGGATAGCCATCTCATTTTTTGCAGTTGTACTAAAACTGAGGTGTGTGCTTTTGATTGCGCGGATAGAAATGATATGGAGACAGACATCCCAAAACGATATGGAGATAGACATCCCTGTTTGCGCAAATACGAAATATGGTTATTTAAACAGTGACAGATATTACTACTTTCCCCCGTTTCCTCTTAGAACCAAGTCCTAGATTCATGCTACAGCTTTCCCACTTTCTTCCCTGTTTGAACCAACGCTTTGAGTTGACTGTATGAACTAGCTTTACTTCTAATAATAGTAGAAGTCTAGGTGGCTTTGGAACAGCGGACGGAAGTAGAAAGGGATCCACATGAAGGGAGCTGGGGCAGTAGAGCAAGGCATGTTTCGAAGGAATATATACCTGAGGGTCGTCGACATGTGGCAAAGACGGCATTGGGAGGCCGCATCTTGGCCACAATACCGCAGGGAGGAAGAAGGGGTCGGAGGCCCTCCCGAGCCGGCGCTCTCTCAGAGAGAACGGCACGGCCGCCGATCGGGACGCGCGGGCAGACGTTGGTCTCCTCCCTCACTGCTGACGACAGCGTGAACGATGCACCTACACCCCTGCCCCGGTCGAGGTTGTCCGGCCGGATTTGTGACCAGCCGTGAGCTGAGAGAGAGTGTGGCCACCTATGTGTTGCTTAGATCTGGAGAGCATGAGAGAGTGAACGAGAGGAACCCTAGTAAAGCAAGCACTAAGGCTCCTGCTTTTATATATAGTGGAGTGATTTTGTTGTACCAGCTTCAAAAAATGCGCTCCTACGTGTACCCGCGAGTGGGTGTGAGAGAACTAGTGCGTGCGTGCACCGCTTCTCTTCGTGAGAGAACAATATACTATGCCCAAAGAACGTTCTCCGCAAGAGTAATAGTATAAGTGTGTGACGTATGAGCTAAAATAAAATGTGTGCGCCGTCTTTTGCTTTTTAGAAGTTCTGAGGGTAGGGTGTGAAGAGCACATATGTGCGTGACGTCTACCTGCAGATAGACGGTGGGTGCGACGTGCGAGTCTGCGAGAGGACTCGGGAGAGTCGTGACTCGTGAGGGTGCATGAGAGAGAGGGGGCACGTATCAATGCAATGCATGTGTCCGTAAATCATTATCCGACAAACGTTCGCCACAAGCCTTTTCTTGACGAACGTTGTAAGAACCGTTAGATCGGCATCCGACATGTCAGTTTTGCCATGTCATTTAACAGAACAGCCACTCCTCCTACACACAAATCTTCCACGTGAGTGTTAGCAACTGCTGTATGCCGTTCCGAAATGCAGTGCATATAGCTTTATTGAAAATTCGAACCTCGCAAATTTTTACCGAGTTTTCATGTACCAAATTGCACATGTAGAATACCATGTATATATCATTTCATTCATCTTCGAGAGGTAACTATAAAGATGGGTGAGGAGTCTACAAAGAAAGACCATCATATCACCCGTAGCAATTTCAAGCATCCTTTAGTGTCGAGGAATATCATAGGAACTCTATATGATATGATTTTATAGGATTTTTTTCCCTTAGAGCCAATTGGTTCATAGGAATAGATTCATATACTCCACATTTCAAAGGAAATAAACATGATATCATTTCTATAGCTTTAGAGCCACTTGGTTCATATGAATGGATTCCTATACTCCCTTAATTTCAAAGGAAAATAAACATTAGCGTATATTCAATAGAAAAGTTCCTATGATATGAACCAAATTACATCTCTTTTCTAATCCCTTCTCATAGGAATTGAGATACATGTCATCTCTAGATTCAATAGAAAAGTTCCTATGATGTGAACCAAATGACATCTCTTTTCCAATCTCTACTCATAGGAATTGAGATGCTCCATGTCATCTCTTTCCCTACAACTTCCATGTATACATCTTCTATTCCTAAATAGATAGTACAACCCACTAGTAGCTTTTTTCCAAAACATGCAACTATGGCACAAGAACTATATAGTGTGCCAATAACTTTGAAAGATGGTCGATGGATGAAGCTAACCCGACAGTGCAGAGATAGGAAAATCCGAGAACTACTGGCCGTTGGATATCATCAACATTCCACCAGATCTGCCACATGTACAATTTAGAAGACTCCATGGTTGAACTTAAGCATAATGCACAAACCTCAAAACACAAGCACTTCTCCTTTGTTCTAGAATCTTCTGTATAATAATTGATTATTTTTTCTAAATGAATTGCCATTATTTGTTTTTACTTTATGATTTACAATGCACAACCCCATGAATTTTAACATTTTTATAAAACTAATTGATTTTGAATGAGATGAACTATAAGAACTAAACGAACATCTACATCATGCATATATGACTCAAAGCTTTACATGCTATAGTGTGTATTTATTCATAATTTGGTTTCGAAATCTCATGCGTTCAATACATGTGTACCTTACTAGTTTTGAGTAGAGTAGCAAATTTCACGCGGCCCCAAGTATATCAAAATGCAGGGCCCATGCATCATTGCCTTTCGGTCGAACCTACGTCCACAATTTTTTGTACGTACTATATCTCCACTGGTCACCGAACCCAAAATGCTGCCTCGTTCCCGTAAAACCAAGCGGCCCACACATATTTAAGGCATCGACTCGAACCCGTTTACTACGATGTGGCCCGCATGCCGTAGTACTCCTACAAACCCTACCGCCGCACTCATCATCGGTTTTCTTTAAGAGGACGAGGGAGAAGCCGATTTGTAGTGGAGGCGCTTTCAAAAAAGGATCTGTAGTGGAGACCCCTACCCTAGGGTGCCCTAGGTAGCTGCCGCACACATCATTGTTTTCTCTTTTCTTTATGCTCTTGCGCCCTAGAGTGAAATGATGGTTGCTTTGTCCGTCCAGCTTAATGCGGGAAAGGTGGGGCTTTGTGATTTGACCCCTTATCGCTCATTTTCTACTACTGCGGCGCTACGACCGGGGTGCCTCCAATTCCAACCGCTGCTTCGAACTGTAATTTGGTGCATCGCACGTGGAACAAGACGGTGGATGAGCCACATGTCGGCCAAAGGGGTCATGTTAAGTGTGTCGCCATTTCGTGTGCGGACTGACCCTGCTTGAGTTGCTACACCAACACGACGGGAGCAGCCTACCACTTGGTTTTGCTCCTTGGTGAATCCTGACTATATTGATCTAAAAAGATACGTGCTAAACTACCCTCTCCGTCTTGGTTTTTTTATTTTTAGGCGTCTCGGTTTATAGGGCATGCACGTAGTTCTAGGTCATCCATTTGACTAACTAAATATGAGTTACTATGTCACAAAAAGTATATCATTGGATTCTTAAGCGGATGTAGTTGTATTTAAAAGTCGAGGGTGGGGCTTTTCCTGCGCGGTAGCCGGGGCGGTTCCGCCTAGTCGGTTCGATAGAGACGCGAGAAGACGAGGGAGTAGGCTGCTGCAAACGTAGGGCTGTGTGTTTTGACAGTGAGTTACTGCTGGACAGGTGGGGCCCCGTGATTTGATTTGCCATTATCATTTTTAACTACGGCGCTACGACCGGCGTGAGTCTTCCGATTCCTGACCACCTCCATACAGGTGCCTCTCCCAATGCTCCACCATGTAGTAGAGGTTGGCTCTTGCATGAGAGCCCACTTCTCCACTTTTTCCTTGCCTCTCTTTCCTCCACATATGCAAAAATGCCATGTAAAGTGCACTATTGTACTTACTTTTACTTGCTCCTACAGGTGCTTAAGCTTGCCACATAGGCATAAAGTCTGATGTGGCAAGTTAATCAAGAAGAGAGAGACTAGTTTGGTGACCCAAGGAAGAAATGGTGCTAAGCGTGTGTACCTAGGTGAAAAGACAATTTTGAGTCTATAGCTAATTAAATGAAGCAAACTGAGCAACACCATTTCATTGGAAGAGGTCACTCCTTGGCAAATGCAATAAATACTGGTACTCCCCGTCTCCCATAATATAAGAACGTTTTTGGCACTACACTAGTGTCAAAAACGTTCTTATATTATGGGACGGAGGGAGTACGAAGAAAGAGATAGAGAGGAGTAAAAAATACACTTATAGCCAACCTTGTTGTAGTATGAGTGACTAAGTGATGACTATGTATGACATGCCAACATCAGATAGCCTAACACACCGTGTTAAATCTCCAAGGGCACGACCGCGCGAGCGACGCGACAGTCGTGGTAGGCGCGACCATGATACGGGCTGCTGGCAGCCCTTGGATCTGAGATCAAACGGTCGCATGCTAAGTTGCTGAAAATTTACAAAATAACCCTCCAGGATAGGATATTCACCCATAGGTCTAGAATCACGCCATGCAACCATTCGATCTCAGATCCAAGGGTTCTCGGAAGCCCGTATCATGGGAGAATGGAAAGCCACTACCCTGCCGTTCGCACGCTGGAAGTTCGCTCCTACTCGTCCCCGCACGTCCTTCAATACTATGGCGGTTCGCTCCTAGTCGTCCCGTCCATTCACATTATGGCAGTTCCACTAATCCTAACCCTCCTCCCAAATACATGGCATCCCAAATCTCCACGATCGGCGGTGAGTACAAGGTTAGAACCATCACCGGCGATGAGTTCGATGTCATCTACACATGTTCTTCCGCGACGGTGAAAGGATGCCTTTTTCGCTTCAGACGCATGTTTGAAGACTCAGATAATGAGTGGGTCGCTGGGCTAGATATTGACTACACCATAGTCCTGGGACCAGAGAAGGATCTAAAGGACGAAAAGAGGAAGAGGCCCGCCGTGATCCAGGTTTGCGTGCATGACTTATGCTTGGTCTACCACATATGCCATGCCGACGTTGAGTGCCAGGATTTTAAGGACTTCCTCCAGAGCAACCTAGTCAAATTCGTTATTGTAGACTTTGGTAACGACAAAGAATTCCTATGTCGGATAGGCCTTGTTGTAGGCAACACCTTCGACCTCCAGAAGAATCGGCTGGTGTCCTCTCGTCAGCCTTCAATGTTGACCCTGGCAGGAGCCATGGTTCATCCTTCGTATGGTAAACTGGAGAAACCTCCATACACGTTTCATCATCATGCATGGCAGTGGAATGTACTAGATATAGACCACATCCACTACGCTGCAATGGATGGCTACCTTTGCTTCAATATCTACAAGGGTTGGATGAAGAGCAACAGCCAAGTGTGCGGTTCAAGCAAAGAAGTATCAGCCAAGAGGGAGAGGGACAAGGACGAAGTCGAGGACGTGGACAAGGACTCCGAGTAAGGTGGCAGTGTCATTGCTCATGGTGGTTCTAAACTTCTAACGTAGTGTCTACCGGATTAGTTGCATAGTTTAATTTTAGGTGTGCTTAGTTTAATTTGAGTGGTGTGTTGTGCTGAGCCCCTAGCAGAACTATGTTATGTTTCTTCTCGTTACTTTAACTCTTCAGTATGTACATACTACTAGTATTTCTTTAATAGAATTTAGCACCCCAATTAAGCACGTACTAGCTTTTTTAATAGTACTATATGCATAATTTGGCGACGAGCGCTCTCTATAAGTACCACCTTTTTTTAATTTCAATTTTTGCTCCATGGCGCAATTCATCGATAGTACTACTGTACAAAAGTATACATTTTTTAAAAGGCTAGAGTACTGTTCATCACATATATAGCCGGTTAAATTATCAACCTAGAACGACGTGCATGCCATGTAGTAAACCGATACGGAGGAAGTATAGTAAAAATGAGGTGATTTTACCGAGCGATCGGCAAGGGAGCATGGCCTGTCATGCGGTCCCACGTGTCATGATGTACCAAGGCGATGCGCGTGTCCCTCTTGAGGCAGAAGCAATAGTACGTGGTTTGAGATGATGGCGAACCGAAGTGTGAAATAATGGTTGCTTCGTCCGTCTGGGAAGGTGCAGCATTGTGATTTGACGTCTCATTGCTCATTACTACTGGGCCGGTACGAGTGGGGTGCGTCCCCCTGCTATTTTGCACTGTTATTTGGTGCTTGACACGTCGACCTGGTTGCTATATGTCCCACATGTCGGCGACAGGAAGTACAGAATTCATGAAAGGGAGCGTCGACGGAGGAGTATACTACAGAATTCATGAAAGGGAGCGACTTAGTTTTGGAAAAATCTGTTTTTACGGAGTACGTACCCACTAGGGTTTATAGGGCTCATCTAAAAAACATCCATTTTCCATTTGATAAGTCTCAATTCTACTATACTAGTAGTAGTACCATTACATGTTGGATTTCGAGGTGCGTTAGATCACCCGACGCAAGCAGTGTCAAGAGGAAACTAACCAATGCATGTACAAGTTCATGGAAATTTAGTGGTCATTCATGCATTCGTTCTAATTAATGCCTCGGTAAACATAACTTCTTGAGAAAAACGAGCGTACTAATTACTTGTGCAAACTACGAAATTAACTCGACCACTCACCGTCTACCTTGGTTGGAGAGATTTTGAAATTGAGCCATAAATTGGAAAGGAGGGAGTAGTAACTTTTGTCTCGATTACTATTTGTGGCCTTGTATAGATGCAAAATGTATTTTTTATAGTGGCCTTGTATAAGTAAATGGAGGGAGTACTAACCAAAGTACGTAGTAGGGACGAGGAGTAAATGGAGGGAGTAGTAAAATTTTCTCCTCGTGCTGCGAGCCACCGCGCGCGTGGGCGAGGGAGCGGGCGTAAGGCATAGTAAGCAAGCTTCACCTCATCCTGCGAGCCACCGCGCCCATGGGCGGGGGAGACGGCGTACTAAGCAAGCTTCTCCTCATTCTGCAAGTTGACGGGACACATCAAAAGTACTCCAGTGTATAGAGCCTTGCCTCTAAGGTAGGCCCCACATGGTTTGCCTCTTTTTTTAATTTAACATAACGCGTCAAGTCGCAATTTGTTTGTTCACCCGTGGTAGACGATCCTCCCTCCACCAAGTGGACAACCAGTACACGTGCCAAATTACCATGTGGGCTGCCTTTTTCGTACAGAAATGAGCTCCACCGTGTACCCGCGCGGGTGTGGTTGGGAAAGAGATGGGAGTACGTGCGCCGTGCGTGCACCTCTTCTCTTCATGCACGTCCCCCACCTACGTGGGTGTGTGTGAGAGAGATACAAACCTAGACATAATGGGCCTTCCATCCCCATGCCTCCGCCCAGTCCGACCACCAGTCACCACCACGCCCCACTCCTTCTCACCTTATCTCTCATCTTTCTCCCTCCATTTTTATATACAAGGGGCCACTATCAAAATTACAATTTGCAGATATACAAGGCCACTAACACTAATCGATGCAATATTAATGGTGTTTGCCTCGTGGTACTAGCAAAGGAGGACATTAATTATCCCTTGCATGCATGCGGGAGTTTGTAAAAAAATGCATCTTGATGTTCTGTGAAATGCACGGGCATCTTGCTAGTCCATGAAAACAACACATGGCAAAATTCCACAGCGAACGAGGGATTTGAATCTGTTGGGAGGGGCTGTTTGGATCTTACCCGGGGTAGCCAAAATATTGGCGACCCTTTTGTCCACCGGTGCCTTTGCCACCAATGAACGAGGAATGGCTCGGGTGCTCATGCTGCCATGCATCCTCCAGCGCGCACGTTGGAGATGAGCTCACACGAGCTGTGTTTTTTGTCCCACAACGCCGCCCAAGCCGCCCGCAGACCGACCGGCGACCCGCAAATTACGCCATCCAACCATAGCCGCACACATTATGACAGCAACTCAACCAATCGGACGAAATTCACACAAAAACGTAGTCAAACTGATATTTCATATAAACAATGACGGAAATCATATAAAATACCGGATTTTCATACAAACATGACGGATTTCATTACATTCAAATGAACTACGTGGTGCTAGTTCTGGACAGCACAGGTATATAATACCTAGCCTAAATGGTCGCCCGCCGATCGATTTGTGTTCCTCATGTACGGCAGCACGATCACTGGACTGCTGGGAGCCCTAGAGGTATCTGCTTCAGCGCAAAGGACGGATCGCTTCCCCACTGATACGTCTCCAACGTATCTATAATTTTGATTGCTCCATGCTATATTATCTACTGTTTTAGGCAATATTGGGCTTTATTATCCACTTTTATATTATTTTTGGGACTAACCTATTAACCGGAGGTCCAGCCCAGATTTGCTATTTTATGCCTATTTCTGTGTTTTGAAGAAAAGGAATATCAGACGGAGTCGAAACGGAACGAAATCAATTGGAGAAGTTATTTTTGGAAGGAAACACACATGATGGACTTGGACCCCACGTCAAGGAAGGAACGAGGTGCTCACGAGGGTGGGGGCGCCCCCCCTAGGGCACGCCCCCTGTCTTGTGGGGCCCTCGTGGCTCCCCTGACGTGCTTCTTCTACCTATATATCTCCATATACCCTAAAACTTCCAGAACACACAATAGATCGGGAGTTCCGCCGCCAGAAGCCTCGGTAGGCACCAAAAACCAATCTAGACCCGTTCCGACACCTTGCCGGAGGGGGAATCCTTCTCCAGTGGCCATCTTCATCATCCCGGTGCTCTCCATGACGAGGAGGGAGTAGTTCTCCCTCGGGGCTGAGGGTATGTACCAGTAGCTATGTGTTTGATCTCTCTCTCTCATGTTCTTGATTTGGCACGATCTTGATGTATCGCGAGCTTTGCTATTATAGTTGGATCTTATGTTTCACCTCCCCCTCTTCTCTCTTGTAATGAATCGAGTTTCCCCTTTGAAGTAATCTTATCGGATTGAGTCTTTAAAGATTTGAGAACACTTGATGTATGTCTTGCCGTGGATATCTGTGCTAACAATGGGATATCACGTGATTCACTTGATGTATGTTTTGGGGATCAACCTGCGGGTTCCGCCCATGAACCTATGCATAGGGGTTGGCACACGTTTTCGTCGTGATTCTCCGGTAGAACTTTGGGGCACTCTTTGAGGTCCTTTGTGTTGGTTGAATAGATGAATATGAGATTGTGTGATGCATATCGTATAATCATGCCCATGGATACTTGAGGTGACATTGGAGTATCTAGGTGACATTAGGGTTTTGGTTGATTTGTATCTTAAGGAGTTATTCTAGTACGAACTCTAAGGCTGTTTGTGACACTTATAGGAATAGCCCAACGGATTGATTGGAAAGAATAACTTTGAGGTGGTTTCGTACCCTACCATAATCTCTTCGTTCGTTCTCCGCTATTAGTGACTTTGGGGTGACTCTTTGCTGCATGTTGAGGGATAGTTTTATGATCCAATTATGTTAGTATTGTTGAGAGGACTTACACTAGTGAAAGTATGAACCCTAGGCCTTGTTTCCTAGCACTGCAATACCGTTTACGCTCACTTTTATCACATGCTACCTTGCAGTTTTTATTATTTCAGATTAGAAAAACTATTATCTACTATCCATATACCACTTGTATCACCATCTCTTCGCCGAACTAGTGCACCTATATAATTTACCATTGTATTGGGTGTGTTGGGGACACAAGAGACTCTTTGTTATTTGGTTGCAGGGTTGCTTGAGAGAGACCATCTTCATCCTACGCCTCCTACGGATTGATAAACCTTAGGTCATCCACTTGAGGGAAATTTTCTACTGTCCTACAAACCTCTACACTTGGAGGCCCAACAACGTCTACAAGAAGAAGGTTGTGTAGTAGACGTCAAGCTCTTTTCTGGCGCCGATGCCGGGGAGGCGAGTGCTTGAAGGTATATCTTTAGATCTTGCAATCGAGTCTTTTAGTTTCTTGTTTTATCACTAGTTTAGTTTATAAAAGAAAACTATAAAAAAATGGAATTGATTTTGTCTCATACGCTTCACCTTTTTAATATCTTTCATGAGTATGATGGAAAGGATAATTGTGCTCAAGTGCTAGAAGAAGAAATCTATTAAATGTTTGGCACTAAATATTTGAATGATGAGCATGATTCCAATGTTGTTAGTATGAATTCTTTGAATATCCATAATACTAATGATGATTTCACTAGTTATGATGAAAATGCCTCCTATAAACATGTCAATTTTTGTGGAGTAGACTGGGTTTGCAAGTACACACCAAATAGGGAAGATAGATATTGCAAGAGGCATAGGTACTTAGAAACCAAATCGTTGCAAGAAAGCCTAGATGAGTGTGCTAAAAGATTCAATATTTTTCATGCCCCTTGTGAACTTTGCAATGAACATGGTCATTTAAAGCTCCAATGCTATTTGTTTCATGATCAAGTCATGTCCAAACATTGTGATATTTTGATTACCCTTGAGCATCATAAAGAGCTTAGCCTTCTTTTGGGTTATGAAGAAATGAAACGTATAACTGAGGGTATTCCAAAGTTTAATCTTGATAGAGTTCTTGATTTTGATCTAGAGAAAATTTATATGTATTGTGCGGTGAATTGCATTGATAATCCTTATATTGCCAACTACATAAAGAAAAGAAAACAATTAGAAGATGAAGAGAATACTAATGAAAGGGAAGAGACTTCCCAATATCCTCCTATTATTTCTTATGATGAATCAGGTAACGAGGAGGAGCCTCCTATTGAACCAATCTCATTAATAAGGAGCTCCGAAAAGAGGATTGAACCCACACATGATGTGGTGAAGAAGAAGAAAAGAAAAAGGAAGAGAGGTAAAAAGACATCTCTCCCAAATAATGCCGCTCCTATTACTATTGTGCCTCATGAAAATATAATTGTGGAAGATAATGATACTTCTTATGATCTTGAAAATCTTTTTGGCACTAGCTTGGAAGAATATGATAATTGCTATACTATTGGTGCTATCTATACTATTAATGATGAGAGTGATTATGCCTATGATATGAAAAGACCCAAGCTTGGGGAAGCTATGTTTGATGAAGATGATGTTTTTGAGAATATATTTGCTGCAATTAATGTTTGTCCCAAGCTTGGGGATGCTATGTTTAATGAAGATGATATTTTTAGTCTCCCAAGTTTTGATATGCAAGTTTATAATGATGATAGCATGCCCCGTACTTATGATGATTATTGTGATGATACTTATGCTATAAAAAGTAGTGATTATATTTATAAACTTGTCATGATTATGGTTACCCCTTCTCTGAACATTACTCTCTTAATGTGGAAACAATTTATAGTATCCAAGTCTCTTATGATACTCCCACTATTATTCATGAGAAGAATTTTGCTTGTGTGGAGAGTAGTAAATTATCTATGCTTGTAGATCATGAAAAGAATGCTTTAGGTGCTGGTTATATTGTTGAATTCATTCATGATGCTACTGAAAATTATTATGAGGGAGGAATATATGCTTGTAGGAATTGCAATAATATCAAGTTTCCCCTTTATGTGCTTAAAGTTTTGAAGTTATGCTTGTTTTGCCCTCCTATGCTAGTTTATTATTGTTTCCATAAGTTGTTTGCTCACAAAATCCCTATGCATAGGAAGTGGGTTAGACTTAAATTTGCTAGTCATATTCTTCATGATGCTCTCTTTATGATTCAATTCTTATCCTTTATGTGAGCATCATTGAAATCATCATGCCTAGCTAGGGGCATTAAACGATAGCGCTTGTTGGGAGGCAACCCAATTTTATTTTTATTCCTTGATTTTTGTTCCTGTTTAGTAATAAATAATCCATCTATCCTATGTTTATATGTGGTTTTATGTATTTAATTAGTGTTTGTGCCAAGTAGAACCTTTGGGAAGACTTGGGGAAAGTCTTGTTGATCATGCTGTCAAAAACAGAAACTTTAGCGCTCATGAGAATTGCTGCCATTTTTATTTGGAGAGTGATATTTAGTTAATTCTTTTTTAATATGATTAATAGATAAATTACTCAGGTCCAGCAATTTATTTGAGAATTTTATGAGTTCCAGAAGTATACGTTTGATCCAGATTACTACAGACTGTTCTTTTTTTGACAGATTCTGTTTTTCATGTGTTGTTTACTTATTTTGATGAATCTATGGCTAGTAAAATAGTTTATAAACCATATAGAAGTTGGAATACAGTAGGTTTAACACCAAAATAAATAAAGAATGAGTTCATTACAGTACCTTGAAGTGGTGATTTATTTTCTTATACTAACGGAGCTTACAAGTTTTCTGTTAAGTTTTGTGTTGTGAAGTTTTCAAGTTTTGGGTAAGGATTCGATGGACTATGGAATAAGGAGTGTAAAGAGCCTAAGATTGGGGATGCCCAAGGCACCCAAAGGTAATATTCAAGGACAACCAAGAGCCTAAGCTTGGGGATGCCCCGGAAGGCATCCCCTCTTTCGTCTTCGTTCATCGGTAACTTTACTTGGAGCTATATTTTTATTTACCACATGATATGCGTTTTACTTGGAGCGTCAATTTATTTTGTTAGTGTTTTCTTGATTTTATTTAGAATAATGTTTTGCATCTTTTATTTCAATAAAAGTGGCATTGATAGCCTTTACTATGCCTATGTTACAAGTATACATGTTGCTGTTTGAAAACAGAAAGTTTACCGTTGTTGCAATAATTCCCTAGAAAATTCAGAATGTGATAAAATGTTGAAACCTTTTGCATATTAATCTCTGATAAATTTACTACAGTGGGAATTTTATTTCATAATTTTTGGATCTAGGGAAGTGTGGATGTTGCTGTATTCTTTACAGACTATCCTGTTTAGGCAGATTGCTGTTATGTTTGCATTGTCTGCATATGTTTGCTTCTTTAATGATCCTATTTGAGGATAGGACTATTAAATATGCAGAGTCATTTAGGATGAAATGTTGAATAATAATTTTAGTGATTTGCTACAGTAGAGTATGATAAGGTTTTGGCAATGGTTTATACTAACTTATCTCATGAGTCCTTGTTGAGTTTTGTGTGGATGAAGCTTTTGAGATTTAGGGAGACCGTGATATGAGAGGAATTAAGGAGATACAAAAGCTCAAGCTTGGGGATGCCCAAGGCATCCCAAGATAATATTTCAAGAAGTCTCAATCATCTAAGCTTGGGGATGCCCCGGTTGGCATCCCACCTTTCTTCTTCAACAATTATCGGTTAGTATCGTTTGATCCTAAGTTTTTGCTTCTTCACATGATGTTTGCTATTCTTAAATGTAATTTTATTTTGCTTTCCTTGCTGTTTGAATAGAGTACAAAGATCTGAAATTATTAAATGTTAGAGAGTCTTCACATAGTTGCATAATTATTCGACTAGTCATTGATCTTCACTTATATCTTTCGGAGTAGTTTGTCATTTGCTCTAGTGCTTCACTTATACCTTTTAGAGCATGGTGGTAGTTTTATTTTGAAGAAATAGATTAACTCTCATGATTCACTTAGATTATTTTGAGAGTCTTAAATATCATGGTAATTTTCTTAAAATCCTAATATGCTAGGTATTCAAGAATAATAAAATTCTCTTATGAGTGTGTTGAATACTAAGAGAAGTTTGATACTTGATAATTGTTCTGGGTTATGGAGATGGTAATATTAGAGTCATGCTAGTTGAGTAGTTGTGAATTTGAGAAATACTTGTGTTGAAGTTTGTGATTCCCGTAGCATGCACGTATGGTGAACCATTATGTAACGAAGTCAGAGCATGATTTATTTATTGACTGTCTTCCTTATGAGTGGCGGTCGGGGACGAGCGATGGTCTTTTCCTACCAATCTATCCCCCTAGGAGCATGCGCGTAGTACTTTGTTTCGATGACTAATAGATTTTTGCAATAAGTATGTGAGTTCTTTATGACTAATGTTGAGTCCATGGATTATACGCATTCTCACCCTTCCACCCTTGCTAGCCTCTCTAGTACCGCGCACCTTTCGCCGATACCATAAACCCACCATATACCTTCCTCAAAACAGCCACCATACCTACCTATTATGGCATTTACATAGCCATTCCGAGATATATTGCCATGCAACTTTCCACCATTCCGTTTATGACACACTCCATCATTGTCATATTGCTTAGCATGATCATGTAGTTGACATCGTATTTGTGGCAAAGACACCGTTCATAATTCTTTCATACATGTCACTCATGCATCATTGCACATCCCGGTACACCGCCGGAGGCATTCATATAGAGTCATCTTTGTTCTAGTATCGAGTTGTATCATCGAGTTGTAAATAAATAGAAGTGTGATGATCATCATTCAATAGAGCATTGTCCCAAAAAAAGAAAGGCCAAATAAAAAAAGAAAGTCCAAATAAAAAAAAGAAGAAAGGCCAAATAAAAATAATAATAAAATATATAAAAGGGATAATGCTACTATCCTTTTACCACACTTGTGCTTCAAAGTAGCACCATGATCTTCATAGTAGAGAGTCTCTCATGTTGTCACTTTCATATACTAGTGGGAATCTTTCATTATAGAACTTGGCTTGTATATTCCAATGATGGGCTTCCTCAAAATGCCCTAGGTCTTCGTGAGCAAGCAAGTTGGATGCACGCCCACTAGTTTCTTTTGTTGAGCTTTCATACATTTATAGCTCTAGTGCATCCGTTGCATGGCAATCCCTACTCACTCACATTGATATCTATTAATGGGCATCTCCATAGCCCGTTGATACGCCTAGTTGATGTGAGACTATCTTCTCCCTTTTTGTCTTCTCCAAAACCACCATTCTATTCCACCTATAGTGCTATGTCCATGGCTCACGCTCATGTATTGCGTGAAGATTGAAAAAGTTTGAGAACATCAAAATTATGAAACAATTACTTGGCTTGTCGTCGGGGTTGTGCATGATTTAGATACTTTGTGTGGTGAAGATGGAGCATAGCCAGACTCTATGATTTTGTAGGGATAGCTTTCTTTAGCCATGTTATTTTGAGAAGACATAATTGCTTTCTTAGTATGCTTGAAGTATTATTATTTTTATGTCAATATGAACTTTTGTCTTGAATCTTATGGATCTGAATATTCATATCACAAGTAAGAAGAATTACATTGAAATTATGCCAACTAGCATTCCACATCAAAAATTATCTTTTTTATCATTTACCTATTCGAGGACGAGCAGGAATTAAGCTTGGGGATGCTTGATACGTCTCCAACGTATCTATAATTTTTGATTGCTCCATGCTATATTATCTACTGTTTTAGGCAATATTGGGCTTTATTATCCACTTTTATATTATTTTTGGGACTAACCTATTAACCGGAGGCCCAGCCCAGATTTGCTGTTTTTTTGCCTATTTCAGTGTTTTGAAGAAAAGGAATATCAGACGGAGTCGAAACAGAACGAAATCAACTGGAGAAGTTATTTTTGGAAGGAAACACACCTGATGGACTTGGACGCCACGTCAAGGAAGGAACGAGGTGCTCACGAGGGTGGGGGTGCCCCCATAGGGCGCGCCCCCCTGTCTCGTGGGGCCCTCGTGGCTCCCCTGATGTGCTTCTTCTGCCTATATGTCTCCATATACCCTAAAACTTCCAGAACACACAATAGATCGGGAGTTCTGCCGCCAGAAGCCTCCGTAGCCACCAAAAACCAATCTAGACCCGTTCCGGCACCCTGCCAGAGGGGGAATCCTTCTCCGGTGGCCATCTTCATCATCCCGGTGCTCTCCATGATGAGGAGGGAGTTGTTCTCCCTCGGGGCTGAGGGTATGTACCAGTAGCTATGTGTTTGATCTCTCTCTCCTGTGTTCTTGATTTGGAACGATCTTGATGTATCGCGAGCTTTGCTATTATAGTTGGATCTTATGTTTCTCCTCCCCCTCTTCTCTCTTGTAATGAATCGAGTTTCCCCTTTAAAGTAATCTTATCGGATTGAGTCTTTGAAGATTTGTGAACACTTGATGTATGTCTTGCCGTGGATATCTGTGGTGACAATGGGATATCACGTGATTCACTTGATGTATGTTTTGGTGATCAACTTGCGGGTTCCGCCCATGAACCTATGCATAGGGGTTGGCACACGTTTTCGTCGTGATTCTCCAGTAGAACTTTGGGGCACTCTTTGAGGTCCTTTGTGTTGGTTGAATAGATGTATATGAGATTGTGTGATGCATATCGTATAATCATGCCCACGGATACTTGAGGTGACATTGGAGTATCTAGGTGACATTAGGGTTTTGGTTGATTTGTATCTTAAGGTGTTATTCTAGTACGAACTCTAGGGCTGTTTGTGACACTTATAGGAATATCCCAACGGATTGATTGGAAAGAATAACTTTGAGGTGGTTTCGTACCCTGCCATAATCTCTTCGTTCGTTCTCCGCTATTAGTGACTTTGTAGTGACTCTTTGTTGCATGTTGAGGGATAGTTTTATGATCCAATTATGTTAGTATTGTTGAGAGGACTTACACTAGTGAAAGTATGAACCCTAAGACTTGTTTCCTAGCATTGCAATACCGTTTACGCTCACTTTTATCACTTGCTACCTTGCTGTTTTTATTATTTCAGATTACAAAAACTATTATCTACTATCCATATACCACTTGTATCACCATCTCTTCGCCGAACTAGTGCACCTATACAATTTACCATTGTATTGGGTGTGTTGGGGACACAAGAGACTCTTTGTTATTTGGTTGCATGGTTGCATGAGAGAGACCATCTTCATCCTACGCCTCCTACGGATTGATAAACCTTAGGTCATCCACTTGAGGGAAATTTGCTACTGTCCTACAAACCTCTGCACTTGGAGGCCCAACAACGTCTACAAGAAGAAGGTTGTGTAGTAGACATCACCCACTACCCAACTGATATCATTGCTTGGTGCCGAAGATGATGGTGGCCGGCACCAGTTCGAGTTCATCATTGGCCACTACTTCGCTATGGCCGGCACCGACTCGAGTTCATCCTAACATTCCCCTCTTCCATGGAGCCCATGCGGGGTTAACGAAGGTCCTCACAACAAAAGGATCTGGCAAGACACCTGCTGTGTACACCGGCGTCGCCTCCGTGGTGGCCTTCATGGGACCCACGCGGCGGCGGCCTCCCGTGTTCTACTTCTCTTCGATGATGGCAGCGGACGCGGAGGCGCTGGCCACCGACTCGTCACTGTCCGCGCACCCGGCTTCTGTCGCTGCTTGCATGGCGCGGCCGCTGGCTTGGGAGTCTTGGCCACAGAACCGGGAGACACGGTACGAGGCGGCGGCGTGGACGGCAACAACGACGCTCGTGCGCCGCTCCTCGTCGAGCTGGCCTGGAGCGGCGAGTTGCTGAACCGCGCACCGGCTTGGGGCGGCAACTGGCTCCGTCGGGCGAGGGGAGGGAGGTGGATCAGTGAGCTGCATAGCTCGTATCCGGTGGGCTACCCAGCCGGCTTGGATGCTGAATAACTACTCTTTGTAAGCCATTGTAAGAGTGGACAAAATGGTGGAGGAGATAGGGGAGTGGCGGAGGTGTGCGATTCTTGGCCGGCGTTTGGCCTCGTTTAAATAGGAGATTAAATAGACGGCGGACGGGAGGAGCTCGGCCGGCTTTGCGTTTAACGCCGGCCCGGTCATGAACGGACGTGTGTCCAGAGTGGGTTTCTCGGCTTCCACACGGGCGGGTTTCATGGAGGCGTTTGAATGCGGCACAGAGGCGTGTTCAGCCGGGCGTGCTGCGAGTGGCGCCCTCGACTCTGACCTAGGACACCGCGTCGTTCTTCCACTGACGTGTGGGCTCTTTGGGTGCATAGCCTGCATGTCAGTGACCCAACGCAGGTAGCGCACATCAGAGGAACCCTTGGTGGGCCAGGGCAGTCAGAAGCGGGCATTTCATAAACCGATGATTGGTTGCATCTTTCATATGGTGTCTATTTTGCAGTGCTTCTAATTTGTTGAAATGCCTTCTGCTTAGTTACCACATCATAAGTGTGAATATGTCACACCATCCTGTTTTTCATACATATTCGATCCTCGCATCATGTGTTTGCCTATCATCCGAGTAGTGTTTGTCAGTATCATGCATGAATGAGTTCTGAAGAGCGAATTTTATTCCTTTTTCTTATCGGTTTGACTTCACAATGCAAAATCATTACAGCTGAAGGAAATTAGTCCGGCAGTGGATGATGGTGGTCCTTCAGAGCAACTCAAACAGGGGGTCTCTACAGATTCTACTCCGCCATCCTCCCAGCAAGATTCGCAAGACAACACAAGGCTGGACAGTCAACGTAGCTGTGTAGATGATGAGCACATCCCCCCTACTCCACCATCACAGGTGCTTGCTCTAACTTGACACTATTATATGTGGTTGCATGTTGCGTATGATGTCTAGCTTGTATTGCTTCTAACTTGAATTGCATCTGCTTACTTTACACATAATGCCTGTGAATATGACACGTGTTCCTGTTTCTAGAACATACGTGTACATGATGAACACATCTCCCCTACTCCACCTTCACAGGTGCTTGCTCTTACTTGGAACTATTATACATGGTTGCATTTTCCGTATGATGTCTAGTTTGTATTGCTTCTAATTATGTTGAATTGCATCTGCGTAGCTTACAACTTATACCTGCAACGATCACTTACCCATAAGACACATTTAACTTGGGACTGTGATGTAGGTTGCATCTTGCATTGTCTTCTAGCTTGTACTGGTTCTAATTTCTTGAAATGGCACTTACGATGAGACACTTTTTACCTGATAGAGTGATATTGGTTGCATGTTCATATGGTTCCTAGCTTTCATTTCTTCTAATTTTGTTGAAATGCCTTCCGCTTACTATTTTTTCATACATATTCCATCCTCCTATCGTACGTGTGAATATGAAACGCTGCCTTTTTTGTATATATTCCATCCTCCTATCCTGCGCTTGCCTTACATCAAAGTAGTGTTCGTCTGTATCATGCATCAACTAGTTATGCAGAGCTAATTTTATTCATCTTCTTGTGGTTTTGACTTCATAAGGCAATATCAGAAAATAGGAAGGAAAAGAATAAGTTAAGGGATGTTGGTGGTCCTCCGCACCGACGCAAACAGAGACTCTCTAGATTTGCCACTGCTACTGCTAATGAAGTTGAAGTCTCAAGTCTACATGATGAGTTCATCTCCCGTACTCCACCATCGCAGGTGTTTGCTCTATGTTGCATATGTTGGTAATTGGTTTCATGTTGCATATGTTGTCCAGCCTGTATTTCTTTTATTTTGATTAAATTGCACCTGCTGGGTTTATACGTTATACATGTGCATATGACATGGCTTTCTGTGTCTAGAATACATTGCATCTATCTATCATACCATGTTCTTACATCAAAGTACTACGGTTGTGTATCCCGCATCAGTCACTCATGATTGGATGCTTTTAACAAGGCAGTTTGATAGTGGTTGCATCTTGCATTGATTTCTACGTTGTACTGCTTCTAATTTTTCGAATTGCCACTTATGACAAGACACTTTTAACTTGGCAGAGTAATATTGGTTGCATCTTTCATATGGTGTCTAGCTTGCATTACTTCTATTTTCTTGAAAATCCTTCTGCTTAGTTTGCACATCGTAGCTGTGAATATGTCATGCCGTCCTGTTTTTCTTACATATTCCATCCTCATACGGTTGTCTTACATCAAAGTATTGCTTATATGTATCATGCATCAATGAGTTCTGAAGAGTGATTTTATTCTTTTGTGTTGTGGGTACAGCTTGACATGGCAAAGTCAAAAAAGAGCAAGGAAAATAATATAGTAGGGAGTGCTGTTACTCGTCGGGTGAAACGGAAAAGGTTCTGCCGTCAAGATTCTGCTGGTACTTATAGTGCAGTAGAAGGTCCAAGTCCACCGGCTAAATCTACAAACACAGTATCACCTGCTCCACCAGCTACAGCATCCGCTTCAACTGTACCAGCATCTCAACCAGTTACTCGTTCGTTTGCTTCAGAACTGGCCAGTTCCCAAGCTGCCTTCACACCTAACACTACTTCCGAAGCACTGTTGACACAACAGGACTTGGCAAGATTCGATGAACTCCATGAGCATCAACACCAAGACCATACCTGACCGAGTCAAGTTGCAATTGCATGCTCCTTTATATGTACTCTCACAGTTTGATGTACACTAACACTTTCCATATTCGTTGTTGCACTAGCACCACGGCGCAAGCGGAAACAGACATCAGGGATAATGCTTGACAGATTAACAAAATCTAAAGGAGGAAGAATGGAGATCCATTTTGAAGCAGGTTTAAAAAGGCCACGTGATGCTATAGAGTCAGCCAAGTTAGTATCAGAGGCAGCCGTTGCCGTTAGGTGTCATGCACGTATCCTCCCAACGTGGATCCAGTACAGGAATGAGAAAGACAATACCTAGTTTAACACCTTCCTTGACCATTTATCCATAAGTAATGTTATTCATCGCAATTAGTAATATTGTCTTGCTCTGTCCCATACTTTCTAGCTTCCTCCTAATAAGACTCACATTCTTTTTTCAACAGATGAGGTTCAAGTTGGATCCGAAAGATGATGCAACTAAACAAGCATGCACTCATGTTTTTTAGTCTGCTCTGCAACAATATCGGTACCACCTTAGAAAATCTCACTTTGAAGGCAAGGCTAACAATGAAATCGCCCAAACATCTCCAATGGAATATATTACGGATGAAGAATGGACAACTCTCGTTAAACACTGGTCTGATCCAAAGTATCAGGTAGGCTATATGTATTTAATCAGACCACATATTGAACTTGTATTTATGTATGTGCCTTACAAGTGTATCTTCTTCTAGGCTAATTGTTTGAAGAACAAAACCAGCCGTTCTAAAGTGAAATTCCAACAAACAACAGGATCTCGTAGCTATATTGCACACTGCGAGGCTCTTGTAAATAGCTGCTACTTCCTTCTTTTTTGTGCCATATTATCGTATCTATATTGACTTGTTCCAAATATAAAGGAAAGCCCGTGCGGACCAAAAAGAACCTGAACCGAATGCAGTGAAAATCTTCAAGGATTGCCACACCAGCAACATGAAGGGCATGAGCACACCAGTTCAAGCCGTTGTTGTAAGTCCTTTTACTCCTACTGCCTTGAACTGATTGGTACTGTGATGTGTTCATTTAACTACTTGGTTTGCAGCCAATGTCAGTTACTCTGTTCACTTTTATTCACAGTTGTGTTAATGTATAATTTCACCTTACATGGTTTAAAAGAGATGAAGGATATTCTTTTGGTCTTGATCTGTAATCTAGTTGTTATGTTCACGTGCGCACACAATGATAAAATGGCCTGTTTGTTTTATATCTATTTGCCCATGATATGAATGATGTCATACTATGTTCATCCTACTTTAAACCATGTCTCTTTATCCTTAGATGTCAACGAATGTGAGGAAATAGACAATACAGTAGGCATGCTACATGGACATATGTTCCAAAAGTGATTTTATTATGTAGTTGGCACTATAATACATGCTAATGTATTATAGTAGTTCACCAAAATAAGTAATGTATAAACTTTTAACCTACTTTGTTTGTTTTTGTCTCATTAGTAACTTATCTGGTACACTAATCTACAAGTTCAAACTTTCAGGAAGCTATGGAACAAATGATTGAATAGCCACAACCACCTGAAGGTGACGAGGCTACTACAGGCACAATGTCACCTCTTGCTGCAGTGCGTCAGTATCTCTCCACTAACAGTGCAAAAGCACCTTCCTACGTAATTCTGGGTTGGTTGTCAAGGTAACCTCGTCCAAATCGCCTACTGAACAAAATCTTCCTACTAGACAAAGTGATATATCTGTGCTCCAGACACAAGTCCAATCCCTAATGGACGTTGTTTCGAAAACAAGAATAGTGGTTGAGAAATGTCGTCAAGATATGAATGGTTTTGAAACCAGACTATCATACATTCGCTTCGTTGTTCAAGAGCAATGGCGGAAAAAGGTGGAGATTGTGCCGCTCCATCAGATTCTACAGCCTGAAACATTAGCACTCAGGTCAAATGATCTATGCTTCTATACATCTGATGGTGCTTTTATCTGGAAGGACTGTAAACTTTATGCCAACAGGCCTTTTATTGTATGGTTGGAATTTATTTTGTTGTGATACAACATTTATGATGCTGCCTCAGGCTGCAGTAATTACGACACTATTTTTGTATAGTGTAGGTTTATCTTAGTAATGTATTCGGCAGAAAGCTTCGTAGGAGCCCAAAATTGGAAAAATTAGGAAAATTAAAAGTGTCTTGTCATAAGTGGCAATTCGAAAAATTAGAAGCAGTACAGCGTAGAAATCAATGCAAGATGCAACCACTATCAAACTGCCATGTTAAAAGCATCCAATCATGAGTGACTGATGCGGGATACACAATAGCAGTACTTTGATGTAAGAACATGGTATGATAGATAGATGCAATGTATTCTGGACACAGAAAGCCATGTCTTATGCACATGTATAACGTATAAACTCAGCAGGTGCAATTTAATCAAAATAAAAGAAATACAGGCTAGACAACATATGCAACATGAAACCAATTATCACACCGTCGGCCAATCAGAATTTTACACGTGAAAAATCGGCATTGGCCGTGGCTGTTAATGGGTTATCGGATCCAAAATCCGACCCGATAGCTTAACGGTGTTCCCTTATGGTGGATGTCACGTGTCGGTCACCCTTGACGAAAGCACTTATGTGACGCCCGATTTATCGTCATGGAAGTGGACACTTCCGTGATGATAATTCTGGCAATGTCATGGAACACTTCTACGACAGCACAGGTATGACTATATTGATTTTGTCATAAATTCTTCAAGGATGTACATGCATGACAGAAAACGCGACCTACTTTGACAAACACGTATTATCACGGAAGTGTATTTTTTTGTAGTGCCCATAGCTTGTCGTTTGGGTTCGAAAAAGCGCCGCAGTGTTTGCTTAACTAGCTTGTATCCCTTCAATATATTGAGGTTGTGCTCAGCCAACCTGCGTGGGATTCCTGGCATATCAGAAGGGTGCCAGGCGAATATGTCCCAGTTCTCGCGTAGGAACGCTCGTAGTGCGGTGTCCACCATTGGGTCCAGCTATGCACTGATGGAGGCTGTCTTCTTTGGGTCCATCGGGTGGACTTGAAATTTGACTATTTCATCTGCTAGTTTGAAGATGGATTTGGAGCGCTTGTCGAGGATTACGTCGTCCCTATCCACCGTTGAGCGCAGCGCAGTTAACTCTTTGGTCGTAAGGGCCTCAGAGAGTGCCTCAAGGGCTAGTGAGGCTGTTTTGTTTTTGGCACGGAGGGCTATATCCGTATCACTAGCGAGAGTGATAATACCGTTGGGCCCGGGCATTTTGAGCTTCATATACCCGTAATGAGGTATGGCTTGAAAGTGTGTTAATGCATCTTGCCCCAACAGGGCGTGGTATCCACTGTTGAAAGGGGCCACTTGGAAGTTTATCTCTTCGGACCGATAGTTCTCCGGCGTGCCGAATACCACATCAAGTGTGATTTTTCCTGTGCATCATGCCTCCCGACTGGGAATAATTCCTCAGAAGGTCGTGCTACTTTGATCGATACGGCTCCTATCTATTTCCATTTTACTGAGTGTATCCTCGTAGATGAGGTCTAATCCGCTGTCGCCGTCCATGAGCACCTTGGTGAGTCGAAAGCCATCCACAATTAGATTGAGAACCAAGGCTGCTGGTGCCTGGACTGGCCTGGTTTTTGGTTTGTCGCTGGCATTGAAATTTATGGCCATGTCGTTCTAAGGATTTATTGTTGCGACTTTACAGACTTCGGCGAGGTCGCGGAGTGCCCTTTTGCGTCGATTATTTGAAGAGAAAGTCTCGAAGACTGTCAATACTCTGCGGTCGTCGTGTTCTGGGGGGAGTTGTTCCGAGGTGTTTTTGGTGAGGATATCCTCGCCACTCTTGGCCACTTGCGGAGTATCCAACATGCTCTAAGGCTGTGGGTAGGTATGGTATCCGGTCTTGTGTGTATTTTGCATGGCCTATCGAGCCATCCCTCCAAAACAGTTCCGCGCTCCGTAATGGGTTTGGATTTCTTTACTGCTGTGTCGGGCACCCCGTGAGGCTGCATCCTTATTGTCCAAACAAAAGGTTGAGTGGGAGCTGGCGGTACCAAACGAGCTGCCTGAGCTTTCCAGGCGCTTTCTTTTGCGCAATACTTCTGTACTATTGTTGCCAAGTCGGTGAAGTGTAATACGTGACGGCGGTTGATAGCATTGAGGATTCCTTCGTCCATAAAATTACTATGGAATATTGAGATCGCGTCTTCGTCGCGGCAATCTTTTATCTTGTTCTTGACAAGGAGGAATCTAGCCCAAAAGTGATGGACTGTTTCCTGAGACTGCTGCCGTAGGTATGTGAGACCGCGTATATCTAGGTGGGCGGGTGGATTTAAATCTGAACCCTATCCCAATTTGGGATCCGGAGTTTGAGAAATTTCCGAGCTTAATAGTTCGGGCTTCGGGAGATCGACCGATTTTTTAGGTCTACCGTCTGATTCCAAGTTCGGAGTACAAGGCATGTCGTTCTGTGGACAGGTATCCGGCTCTTCGAGCTCGGAGATCCGAACATAGTTCGTCCTCAGGATAGAGGGAGAGTTGTTGTTTTGCTCCTCCACTACCGCTATCTGATGGGTGATCGATGGAGATTTGATTTCTCTATGATCGGGTTTAAGCTCAATCCGACCGTAGTCTGTAGCGACCCCCAAAGCGGCGATGTGATCCAGGAGTTCATTCAAGGATGATAATTCCGTTGGATCCATCTGTTTGGAGTATTCGGAGGCAATTTTTGATGACCCAAGAAGTCATCGTTGGCTCACCGACGGAACGGGCGGTCATGATAAAGCCACCCAACCGGAGGGTTTGGCCTGAGGCCAGGGCTCCATCGGCAGTTATGTTGTCCTTGATCACAAGGCGAGCCATCAACCCGGACTTCGACGTCACAGTGGAACTCACAATGAAAGCACCAATGTCGGTGTCAAAACCGGCGGATCTCGGGTAGGGGGTCCCGAACTGTGCGTCTAAGGTTGATGGTATAGGGAACACAATGTTTGCCCAGGTTCGGGCCCTCTCGATGGAGGTAAAACCCTACGTCCTGCTAGATTAATATTGATGAGTATGGGGGTTACAACCCTAGAAGTCTAGCCTATCTGATTATGATTGTCCCTACGGACTAAACCCTCCGGTTTATATAGACACCGGAGGGAACTAGGGTTGTACAAAGTCGGTTACATAGAAAGGAAATAGTACATCCGACCACCTAGCTTGCCATCCACGCAAAGGAGAGTCCTATCCGGACACAGGAGAAAGTCTTCTATCTTGTATCTTCATGGCCCAATAGTCTGGCCCATGTCCAACAGGTCGGACGCCCGAGGACCCCTTAGTCCAGGACTCCCTCACCTGGCGCAGCCCTCCCCCTCTCCAACACCTCCTCCTCCTCCTCCATAGTGCTTGGCGAAGCCCTGCCGGAGAACTGCAAGCTCCACCACCACGCCGTCATGCTGCCGGAGCTCTCCCTCAACTTCTCCTCTCCCCTTGCTCGATCAAGAAGGAGGAGACGTCCCCAAGCTGTACATGTGTTGAACGCGGAGGCGCCATCCGTTCAGCGCTTGATCGGATCTTCCGCGATTTGAATCGCCGCGAGTACGACTCCATCAACCGCGTTCTTGTAACGCTTCCGCTTAACGATCTTCAAGGGTATGAAGATGCACTCCCTCTCTCTTGTTGCTAGCATATCCTAGATTTATATTGAATTATTGCTACATTACCCAACAGGCAGATCATCCTTCAGTGTCGACATGATTCTATCGAGGAAGCACGTGCAGGTCATGGCCTATTGCCTAGTCCACAGCAGAGGGTAGATCTCCCTTCACCATCGACACTTTCTGCTCCCAAAGCATGCATGTGCAGGTCGCGGCCTTCTGCCGGTGGAATGGTGTGGGTGGTGCATAGGACGAGAGCGAGCACTAAGCACAACAAGGTCGGTCGAAGGTTGGAAAGCACCATATGCGCACTTGGAGACTGGAGAGTGAGCTAGCTAGCTATTTCACACGTCGAATTGAGTGTCCACCTCATGACGTCATTATATACGGTCTTGGTGTGAAGGAGAGAGTGCTTGATCAACAAGTTCAGTAGCTCCATTAGAATATGTGAGCAAAATTCGCCCAACCGCCTCCACTGACGAGCTTCCTTCAGTCTGTAGTTGGAACCGAATTCTATTCCAATCTGCTTATGATTTAAATGGCCAAGGCCTAAAACGAGCCCACATAATTTGTATCACCTTCTATCAATGACTACCTAGGTGCAGTTGTGTGTCCCCTAAGGATGGCAATTTTACCCATGGACATGGATATCCATGGATATCCGTCCCAAATGGACAGGGTCTGGATATGCTTTTGTGTCCATGGACGCCGCCCAAACCCGACATGATTGCTCGTGGGTAGGGCATGGATATAATCTTGTACCCATGGATATATCCAAACCCGATCTGATAGTATGACTTAATGGGCCAAAATCTGCTATCCCTACCGCACAGTCACATGTCCCACTGCAATTTTACACTTTGTTATCTAAAACATGTAAAAGAAATTGCACAATCTCCGTCATAACTTTTATTAGTTGACATTCAATCCCCTCCGTAACATACTCCAACGCCCCTTCCCTTATTTTTATATCGTTGTTAAATGACTCATCATTCACAACTATTAGAAAAATACTAAATGCTCTTAGCTTTTTAGTGGACGTTGATTTACCATAAGTTGATGTTTAGCATAAGTGAGGCCTAGCCTGCCACAAGGTGAAGAATGGAGGAGCTTATGTTAACATTGTGTTTTGTGTTATTTATATGTCTTGAGAGGACCCAATGGATATCCAGTGGATATGGATATCCATCGGGTTTGGACATGGACAAAATTTATCACCCATGGTTTTTTTTCATGGATGGACAAAGACTGTCTTCATTGATATGGATTTAATATTGTTCAACCCAATCCAAACCCGACCCATTGCCATCCTTAGTGTCTCCTCTTTTAGTCAATTAGCAAAGTGTTTGGTATAGCGGTGCGTCCCAGAGGCATTTCCTATGAAAGTGGTGGTCTTAATTCCTAGGTCGGAGGTGCTTAATTTTTTTCTTTCATTTTAGGGAAAGCCTCAATGGTGCATTTTATTGATGCTTCAAAATAGTTACAACGCTTATTTCATCCAAAATAATAAAACTAGGGGGATTGTCATCCCAAAAAACAGAAGAGTTTGAAGTAACACTGGTACAATGACGTGCTATACAAACAGTTTTAAACCCCTTTCCGCGACGGCATTTGGAACCATCACCAAGTGAGTGTGGGCGATAGGGGGGTCCTTCCCACATGACCCAGAAATCGTCGGGGATAGGCCCTCCTGGGACACATGCTGGGGCCGTGTGCGATCGGGTGAGGCATCGAAATCCAATCATTTCCGTAGGTATGTACATCCCACACGGCAATCTGAGAAAATCATTTCCATAGGTATGTACATCCCACACGGTGAATCCCAGAAAATCATTTTCGTAGGTATGTATATCCCACACGGTGAATCCCAGAAAATCATTTCCATAGGTATGTACATCCCACATGGTGAATCCTAGAAAAACATTTCCGTACGTATGTATATCACACACTGTTCTTTGTGTGGAAACGTTTGTGCAAGGTGGCCTAACGCAAATAGTTTGCTACCGGAAGCCGTGTGTGATTGTTAGTTGATCGAACACACCTACTTTCTAGAAACTGTGCGGGTTGTTTGAGTTCATCGCCCACGGTTTTGTCTGAGTAACCGTCTTCAATAGAAAACCCCAATAAGCAGGGTAATTAGCCTATTATTGATAATACACGTACTAATCAAACCGATACTTCTTATAAAACACGCCAGATATTTCATATCCGTATAAAAGCAACCAGGATTTCATAATCGAATTACATCAGACAGCTTCGGCACTTAATTAGGCCATTACACAACAGCACCAAGTTTCATATGCTGCATCAAAAACCTTTGGAAAGTAGCATCATACACGGTAAATAGACAGATGAATCTCATTGGGAAACTGCAGAAGCGGAAGGCAAATATTGAGCCTTTAGTGATGTTGAATGTCCTTGCAACTTTAGGCCAGTGGCTATGGATAATTGCCCACCCAACCTTCGTCCTCGTCAGAAAGACTTCAATATTGTACCATGGGTGTTGAATGAATACCTTCCTCGCCTCTTGACCATGCATGTGGTTTGAGAGGTAATCATCGGTGAACTGCTTTGAAAAGTACTGAAAACAAAGCTATGCATAAATCGCTGTTTTAAATTTTGAAATGGCGCAAGGGGTAAAAACAAGGTAAAAGAGTTGGTACCATCCTATAGTTGACTGATGTCTTCTTCATTGTTCAAACAAAGATCTTGTTGTTATTCGTCGCAAGTTTTTTCATCCTAACAATCTTTCTGAGTTTCTTGACTTGACTGATATTCATGGACATCTCATTTCCCCATATGCAAAATGGGTCAAACAGTTGGTCTAAGCCTCTGACAGCAGGACCTACATGTGTAAGACCAAATTGTCAGAAACCTAAATATTAGAATGATTCCTGCAACTGCACAATAATGTGCTATTAGCCAAAGGACCTTGCTTGAACAAACCTCGATGGTAAACCGCAGTGTCTCCCATTGTTTCCCTGCAACACACATAAGGAAGATCTTGATCAGGTTAACTGAGAGTTGCCATACTATCGGTAGAATATGTATTGAGTACAACCAAATTCTATTGGTGTCACATCCATAACAATACAAAATTGTACCCACCGAAAATGAAAATCAAATTGCAGAACTGAACCAAACAGTTAAATGGACAGCAGACCAAATGAACCAAAATAGTTAACTGAGCATCACATTGCAGAATGGAAACATGTACTAGAAGATAAGACAGTTAACAAAACAAAGAATGCTTGAGAACAGTACTACGAAATGTAGCAATTGTTGGACCAAAGTGTTAACGGAACATTACATTTTAGAGGACCAAACTATTAACTGAAAATCAGATTGCATATTAACATTACAGAGGACAAATCACTAGAAGGCACTGGTGGTGGCCTTGAGAAAACAACACGAACTGTATTTTAAAGTAGAAAACTGCATGGCGGTGTCGACGGTGGCCTTGAAGGCGAGGTGCTCCTCCAAGATCTGGCGGTCGACACGCATGGCAGCCATAGAGACCTCGTGCACGTGTGCGGCCGCATGCTACTGAGCTCCATGTTATACTGTGTGCAAAATGGCTATTGGCGGCGCTTAATTGGAGGAGGGGAGCAGTGATTTCGGTGGAAGGTGTCGCGCCATCGGTCGGGGCATGTGGGACGGGAAAGGAGGAGGATCGTGTGGGTGGGTGTGGATTACCTGGCCATATCGACGAGGCCACGCAGCAAGAAGAAGGATCAGCGGCGAGGAGGCCACACAACAAGAAGAAGGGTCAGCGGCGAGGAGGCCGCGCAACAAGAAGAAGGGTCGTCGGCGAGGAGGCGGCGCTACAAGAAGAAGGGTCGCCAGCGAGGAGGCGGCACTGCAAGAAGAAGGGTAGCCGGCGAGGAGGCGGCGCTGCAAGAAGAAGGATCGTCGGTGAGGAGGCTGAGCTGCTAGTAAGCAGCAGTGAAGATTTGAACTTGGAAATCAAGGAGGAAAAGTGGGAATGTGGCTTTTGGTAGGAGGGAGGGCTGGGAGATAGATATTTCCACGGTGGCAAAAAATTTTGCTCGATGCTGCGAGAAACCGGCGCACAAGTGTGGTTCAAGCGGGGGCGGTGGACTGTAGACGACGAAGCTTCCTGCGTAAGCCACACAAGACGGTGCGCCAAGATATTTTATATCGCATCCCACACGATTCTTTCTAGTAAACTGTTTGTCGTATACATGATTTTTTCGTTATGTTTTGAAAGACAAAATGGTGTTACAGAGGGAAAGGATGGTGTTTGAATTGCTAGAACATTTACGTACAGCGAACATGCAACTAGTACATGAGTGTCGTGCCAAATTTTGGAATTATTCCGGGTTCGTTTGGCATTTTTATGCATTAATTGAGTTTCTGGGCATTTAATGTGCATAATTCAAATTTGAACTACAAGCACATGCTCCAATGCAACAAAGTTTGTTGAAAAATCACATGTGTGCCTTTGGGTGAATTTATAGGTCCCATGCAAGAAATGGGAATGAAATTCAAACATCTGGGCGTCGTGGCTCGGCCGGAAAGATTGAGAAACTTGGTTTTTTAATTCCTATAAATCCAAAACACGCCTGAAAATCATGAAACTTGGCATGGTGTCATGACATGGCACCAACATGCTGCAGTAATTTTTTTGGCCGAATTAGGACAAGCTTTGGTGTAAGCTTCTTGCAGACCGGAGCTTCCCTCAAGAAGGCTCGTGGTTCTGAGAGGGAACGTGTCACCTCCGTGTGCGAAACGAGATACGTACACTGCCTTCTCCCGCCTTAATTTTTTTACATAGGCAGATTAGACCAAATAGAAGTATTGTGCTAATTTTTCAAATTATTCCGGGTTCGTTTGGCTTTTTATACCTTAATTGAGTTTCTGCGCATTTAATGTGCATAATTCAAATTTGAACTACAAGCACATGCTCGAGTGCACCAAAGTTGGTTGAGAAATCACATGTGTGTCCTTGGGTGTATTTATAGGTCCCATGCAAGAAATGGGAATGATATTCAAACATCTGGGCGTCGTGGCTCGGCCGGAAAGATTGAGAAACTTGATTTTTTAATTACTGTAAATCCAGAACACGCTTGAAAATCATGAAACTTGTCATGGTCTCATGACATGGCCCCAACATGCTGTGGTAAATTTTTTGGCCGAATTGGGAC
>NC_053025.1:517831098-517965044 GCF_003073215.2 Triticum urartu | reverse complement strand
GGAGTTGATACGTCTCCATCGTATCTACTTTTCCAAACACTTTTGCCCTTGTTTTGGACTCTAACTTGCATGATTTGAATAGAACTAACCCGGACTGACGCTGTTTTCAGCAGAATTGCCATGGTGTTATTTTTGTGCAAAAATAAAAGTTCTCGGAATGACCTAAAAATCAACAGAGAATATTTTTGGAATATATAACAATACTAGAGAAAGAATCAAGGCCAGGGGCCCACACCCTGTCCACGAGGGTGGGGGGCGCGCCCCCTGCCTCGTGGCCCCCCTGGTGCTCCACCGACCTCAACTCCAACTCTATATATTCGCGTTCGGGGAGAAGAAAACCAGAGAGAAGGATTCATCGCATTTTACGATACGGAGCCGCCGCCAAGCCCTAATCTCTCTCGGGAGGGCTGATCTGGAGTCCGTTCGGGGCTCCGGAGAGGGGAGTCCGTCGCCATCGTCATCATCAACCTTCCTCCATCACCAATTTCATGATGCTCATCGCCGTGCTTGAGTAATTCCATTGTAGGCTTGCTGGATGGTGATGGGTTAGATGAGATTTATCATGTAATCGAGTTAGTTTTGTTAGGGTTTGATCCCTAGTATCCACTATTTTCTGAGATTGATGTTGCTATGACTTTGCTATGCTTAATGCTTGTCACTAGGGCTCGAGTGCCATGATTTCAGATCTGAACCTATTATGTTTTCATGAATATATGTGAGTTCTTGATCCTATTTTGCAATTCTATAGTTACCTATTATGTGTTATTATCCGTTAACCCCGAAGTGACTATAATCGGGATACTTACCGGCGATGACCGTAGTTTGAGGAGTTCATTTATTCACTAAGTGTTAATGCTTTGGTCTGGTACTCTATTAAAAGGAGGCCTTCATATCCCTTAGTTTCCAATAGGACCCCACTGCCATGGGAGGGTAGGATAAAAGATGTCATGCATGTTCTTTTCCATAAGCACGTTATGACTATATTCGAAATACATGCCTGCATTACAATGATGAACCAGAGCTAGTTCTGTGTCACCCTATGTTATAACTGTTGCATGAGGAATCGCATCCGACATAATTATCCATCACTGATCCATTGCCTACAAGCTTTTGACATATTGATCTTTGCTTAGTTACGTTTCCGCTGCTACTGTTACTTTTGCTACCGTTACCGCTATTATCATATTACTTTGCTACTAAATACTTTGCTGCAGATATGAAGTCTTTCAGGTGCGGTTGAATTGACAACTCAACTGTTAATACTTGAGAATATTCTTTGGCTCCCATTGTGTCGAATCAATAAATTTGGGTTGAATACTCTACCCTCAAAAACTGTTGCGATCCCCTATACTTGTGGGTTATCAAAATCTTGAAGTCTTGATGGAGAAGAGTCAATATACTTCAGCAACTCACGTATGATGTCAATAGCTTCATGGATTATTTTCATTCCATCCTAAACCAAGATATTAAAAATGTGCGCACAACACCTGACATGCAAATGTTGACCTTCAAGGAGCAGCTCATGTTTGTGATATTTTATTAACTCCTCACATGCATTAGTACTATGCTGGCATTATCTAGTGTCAAAGTGAATAATTTGCCCCTTATGCCCCATTCTGTTAAGCAACGAACTATTTCTTCTTCTATCACATAGCCTGTGTGGGGATACTTCACTTCTGCGAAACTTATGGTCTTCTTCTTGTAGTTGAATTCTACATTGATATAATGGGCGGTGATTGACATGTAGCCCAAGTCCTGTGATGATGTCCACATGTCAAATGTTAAGCAAATGCGAGAACCAAGTTTTGTAGCTCTACTTCGATATCTTTCTTCATTCTCTTATACATCTTCGCTGCATCATCATGAATTGTGTGACTACCCTTGATTTGAAATGTTGGTTGCATTCAGTCAATCCATGGCTGAAGGTGGGGATCTTCAAACTTAAGAAAGGGGGTCTCAGCATGGACGCAATACTTTACCATGAGTTCATGACAAAAAATTTCATCAAACACAAACATACCTTTGGATGGTTTTCTTTTCATGGTCAATAAAAACCTTTTCCTGCAAGCCTCCTGAATTGATCGGCAAGCCTCTGCAATATGGGTCCTCAAACTGCTAGTCCCAAACTTGGTGTGAAGTTGCGCTCCATAGTATTTGCACACACCTTGAGATCACCATCTACGAGAACCAGACCTACTTCATAATGCTCCCATACCTTGGACCTTCTAGCATGTGGTACTTGAATCGTATTCTCATCCATGGAATCAGCACTCTCTGAACCCTCTGATGTAGACATGCCTCAAATTAGTAGTGACTAATTACTACAGTGACTGATCAATCGGTCGAGTGGTCTGGGTTGGTGTGTTTTCCCGTCCTTGGTGCGTGGCCTGTGAATGCAGATGCAAGGTGCAAGCAAGTTAATACTAGTACTAGCAGCAGTAAAAGTTAATGCATGTAAAATAAAATAAACGACAAAATCACTGGGAATAAATCTTTTGGATTTCAAATCTCAAAATAGACCAACCAACATCAAGTTTCGATAATCTACATGGCAAAAAATTGACTTAAAATTTTCAGTCCCAAACTCTGAACATGCAAAATATTTTTTCTTAGTTGATAAGGTCCACTAACTAAGTACTTCCTTCTTATCACAGTTTTTAAATTAAGATTGTAGTGATCTAGCAATTTCCTCTTGCCTTGACCGTATTGAATCTCTTCATCCCAATTCATGTTTTTCAGAGCTTATGATGTACATTTGATAAATACAAACATACCTGAATAGATAAACACATGAGAAAATGACCAGAAAAAACGAGTCATGGCTGCGCGCCTAGCGGCGATAAATTGATTTCTGCCTCGCATGGTTGGCTCTCGTCTTCCTACATCAATTAGCTTCTAGGCCCTGCTGTAAAAAAAAGCCCATGACTTCCCTGCCCAAAGGGACTACATACTCCAGCCAAAAAGGCCATCTGAACAGAGGTTGTCGCTGGGGCAAATTTTCTTCTCCCTATGCATAACAATCATACTAAATTTATTTAGCAGTATACAAGAAAGCATCCAATTTTTCAGCCTTCATGGAATATCATGGACCAAACTTCCACTGAATCAACAACCTTGTAATTCATACCGTGAAATGCTAGAAACTACACCTACACATTAAAGGTTGGATAATCTGAACTGAATTTCAGAGAAGTTGTAATATAATTCACCTAATCTAATATTAGAACTGAATAATCTGAACTCAATAATCAATCAGATAACCTGAACCTATAGGAAAAAGGATATGTGCATGATAATTTAAGTTGGACGAGGTTAACTGGTCTACAGCAGTATCAAGACATTCGAGTTAACTGAAAGACGAGGAGGGGACCACCAGGGGCACCTTACCGCCGGATGGTCGGAGCACCTTGCGAAGGAGGAGTAAGTGTAGGAGCAAGACCTTGCCGCAGGATGGCCGGAGCACCTTGCGAAGGAGGAGTAAGTGTAGGAGTAGGACCTTGCCGCAGGAGGAGGAACCTAGTCAACAGAGAAGAAACAAGCCGAAGAGAGAGAGGTACCTGCTGGCGGAGGGAAGATGGCGCGGCGGAGGCGGCCCGACGACCTCAACCCTAGCGGACGGGGAGGGGCGGCGGCACTGATGGGGGGGGGGGCAGCTCGGGCCTCGGGGTAGCTCATGGTAGGGATCTGCTGTGCGGAGGAGGGGCCGGCGCCGGAGGGTGACGGCGAGGTGGCGGCGCGAGGAAGGGAGGATGAGGGGGAAGAGACAGGGGGGTGTGCGGGCGGTGGCGCGGGGGAAAAGACAGGGGGCAGCGTGTGGGTTGGGGAGCAGTCGAAGGCAACGAACCAATACAAAGAACCGGGTTGTACCCGCAGTTTGTAACCCATAATACATCAAACGGTTTCAGCCCATAACCAACTAACCCAAACTGGTTTCTCCCCAAACCCAAACCAAATCGAACTTAAGAAAGCCTCAACCCAACAAAACCTAAACCAATCAAGCCCATAATAAAAAACCAAACCATTTAAACCAGTTCTTCTAAGACCACTCCCAGATTTACATAAGGGCGATCAATAGTGGTGAGATAGAAATGCCTACTTTTTTTCATGGAGAGGCCTAATGCCATATATTAACTTATTAAGACAAGTCCTTACAAATAACCCTTTACATCCAAATTCTTTGGGGTGTCAAAGTCTTCTTCCTCCTGCATCCAGTAGAATTGTGACCCTATTTATTTATTGTGGTTGAAAACTAGCTTATGGACACAAAGTTCTGTATCAGTCACAACTGAGAGAAACATATTGTGAACAACTATTCTATAGATAGTGCCTGGAAATTATGTCATCACATTGCTTTATAGTACTGATGATTTTGTAGTGATTACTCGCACTTGCAACCAAATATAAAATAATAATAATATCATATAAATGATTTTTTTAAAGGGAAGGTGAGAAAAGAATTAATATTTGGAAAATTGAGTTTTCAAGACCAACTATTGGAAATTCCTAATATTACTAAGACGGAAACTTCAAAAAAGGTTTTTTTAAGCACTTGAAAAAGGTATTCATAAAAAAAATTAAATATACTGATTTTCAATGGACGTTCATAACTTTTTGTGAGTTTTTCTAATTCTCCAGTTTTTCTAGAACTTTTCAGAATATTTTATCTTGAATCCTAGTTCTAAGATTCCCATGTTTGTTTGATAACTTATCTAGATTTTATTTCATTGTTCCTTTATTTTGATGTTTCTTGACTTCCAGATTTTAACTTTTGAATGGTTAATAAAACTAATTTTTTGTATATGTTATTAAAATTTTCACAATATTTAAATAATGTTTCTTACTATATTATTTATTTCGTGTTGACTAGTTTGACACGTGAGAAATCACCTCCATGTCACCGGCCAAACATTTTTTGGTGGCTCATGAGCCCAAGTCTATCTAAATTTTAAGTTGTCATCGTCAACAATTAAGACGCTTGGTAACTTACAGATGTGTGCCAAGTTTTCTTTGTTGGTCCAGGCAAACGGGAAGCATGTTTAGCGTGTTTTAGAGTTTCGGAACCAAAATTAACTTGCACAATAGTTTAAGTGGCTATAAAAAACTTTTTTTCAAGAAATATGAAGTAGCAAATACATCACCATACATGCACATCCATGCGGTTGTCTCTAGCATTATGGAGTCCCGCAAAACTTGACCATCTCATTTAGAGCCAGATCTATCTTAATCTAAAGATCCTCCATCTCAAATGAAATTAGCTTTATAATTTATTGTATAATTACAAGGAAAACATTTCGTATCGACTAACTCATTCCATGGAGAATTTAGTCAGGGTGATCAGTCGAAAAAATGTTCTGCACCTTTGCCTAGAACCTCTCCTGCTCTATGCACGGTAGCTCCCACTAGTTGCATTGTTATTGCATGCTAGTGCTCCACTCCCTACCTTCGAGCTCTTGCTGGCTCCAACACCGCCGACACTTTCTACTGATTAGTTGCTATGTTATAGGTTCTCCCTCCACTGCTCTAAAATGGATCTCTCATGGATGCGTGCATGAGAAGAGCTTAATTTCGAGCCCTTCGCACCGTTGAGCTTGTGATTTTTGGGAGGCCCACGAGGATCCTAGGGGAGTAGGTCTATGGTCATTGGACTTGTTGCCATTGGAGTTCCAGCAATCTCGATCCAGCGAGGCATGGGCTCAAAGATCAAGGTCAACGGTTTTGCAGTTTTTACACATGTTTTCCCTATTGGAACGATGAGGGAAACATCAAATGCAACCACCTATGTTTGTATTCTAAAATTAACTCCTTTAATTTCATGAAAGTTTGCATATTTATTCTGCTCTACTTTTTAACTTGCTTTTACTGTACTAAACGCTAACCAGTTCCTTGTTCTTAAACTATCAAACTCTAAAATGAATATACTTTTTATAGGTCTATCTGTTGGGGAACGTAGTAATTCAAAAAATTCCTACGATCATGCAAGATCTATCTAGGAGATGCATAGAAACGAGAGAGGAGAGTGTGTCCACATACCCTCGTAGACCGAAAGCGGAAGTGTTATGTTAACGCGGTTGATGTAGTCGAACGTCTTCACGATCCAACCGATCCAAGTACCGAACGTACTTCACCTCCATGTTCAGCACACGTTCAACACAATGACATCCCTCGAGCTCTTGATCCAGTTGAGGGTTGAGGGAGAGTTCTGTCAGCACGGCGGTGTGGGGACGGTGTTGGTGATGTGATCCGTGCAGGGCTTTGCCTAAGCACTACGACAATATGACCGAGGTGGTAAACTGTGGAGGGGGGCACCGCACACGGCTAAAGAACAATTGATGTGTCTATGGGGTGCCCCCTGCCCCTCTATATAAAGGAGGAGGGGAGGAGGCGGCCGGCCTAGGGGGCACGCCAAAGGGAGGAGTCCAACTAGGACTCCCAATCCTAGTTGGACTCCCTTTCCTTTTCCGGAGGGGGGAAAGAGGGAAGGGAGAGGAAGATGAGAAGGAAAAGTGGGGGCGCCCCCTCCCTAGTCCAATTCGTAATCCCTATAGGGAGGGGGCGCGGCTACCCCTTGTGGGCTTCCTCCCCTCTCCCCTATGGCCCATGCAGGCCCAACATTACCCCGGGGGGTTTCGGTAACCCCTCGGTACTCCGGAAAAATACCCGAATCACTCGGAACCATCCCGATGTCTGAATACAACCTTCCAATATATGAATACTTACCCATCGATCATTTCTAGACTTCTCATCATGTTCGTGATCCCATCTGGGACTCTGAACAAACTTCGGTCACCAAAACACATAACTCATAATACAAATCGTCATCAAATGTTAAGCGTGCGGACCCTACGGGTTCGAGAACTATGTAGACATGACCGAGACACATCTCCGGTCAATAACCAATAGCAGAACCTGGATGCTCATATTGGCTCCTACATATTCTATGAAGATCTTTATCGGTCAAACCGCATAACAACATACGTTATTCCCTTTGTCATCGGTATGTTACTTGCCCGAGATTCGATCGTCGGTATCATCATACCTAGTTCAATCTCGTTACCGGCAAGTCTCTTTACTCGTTTTGTAATGCATCATCCCGCAACTAACTCATTAGTTACATTGCTTGCAAGGCTTATAGTGATGTGCATTACCGAGAGGGCCCGGAGATACCTCTCTGATACACTGAGTGACAAATCCTAATCTCGATCTATGCCAACTCAACAAACACCTTCGAAGACACCTGTAGAGCATCTTTATAATCACCCAGTTACGTTGTGACGTTTGATATCACACAAGGTGTTCCTCCGGTATTCGGGAGTAGCATAATCTCATAGTCATAGGAATATGTATAAGTCATGAAGAAAGCAATAGCAATAAAACTAAATGATCATAATGCTAAGCTAACGGATGGGTCTTGTCCATCACATCATTCTCCTAATGATGTGATACCTTTCATCAAATGACAACACATGTCTATGGTTAGGAAACTTAACCATCTTTTATTAACGAGCTTGTCTAGTAGAGGCTTACTAGGGATACTGTGTTTTGTCTATGTATCCACACATGTATCAAGTTTCCGGTTAATACAATTTTAGCATCAATAATAAACATTTATCATGATATAATGAAATATAAATAACAACTTTATTATTGCCTCTAGGGCATATTTCCTCCAGTCTCCCACTTGCACTAGAGTCAATAACTAGTTCACATCGCCATGTGATTTAACACCCATAGTTCACATTGCCATGTGAGAGAAGTTTAGTCAACGAGTCTGCCACATTCAGATCCGTATGTATTTTGCAAATTTCTATGTCTACAATGCTTAGCATGGAGCTACTCTAGCTAATTGCTCACACTTTCAATATGTATCTAGCTAATTGCTCCCACTTTCAATCAAATCTTATCATGCGTCTTGATCTATCTCTATAGATCTTGATGCTCAATATGTAAGCAACTTCGCTGAGGTCTTTCTTTGAAAAAATCCTTTCAAACACTCCTTTATGCTTTCCAGAAAATTCTACATCATTTCCGATCAACAATATGTCATTCACATATACTTATCAGAAAGGCTGTAGTGCTCCCACTCTCTTTCTTGTAAATACAGGCTTCTCCAAAAGTCTGTATAAAACCATATGCTTTGATCACACTATCAAAGCGTATATTCCAACTCCGAGAGGCTTGCACCGGTCCATAAATGGATCGCTGGAGCTTGCACACTTTGTTAGCATCTTTAGGATCGACAAAAGCTTCTGGTTGCATCATATACAACTCTTCTTTAAGAAATCCATTAAGGAATGCAGTTTTGACATCCATTTGCCAAATTTCATAATCATAAAATGCGGCAATTGCTAACATGGTTCGGACAGACTTAAGCATCGCTACGAGTGAGAAAATCTCATCGTAATCAACATCTTGAACTTGTCGAAAACCTTTTGTGACAATTTACGCTTTGTAGATAGTAATACTACCATCAGCGTTCGTCTTCCTCTTGAAGATCCATTTATTCGCAGTGGCTCACCGATCATCGGGCAAGTCAATCAAATTCCATACTTTGTTCTCATACATGGATCCCATCTCAGATTTCTTGGCCTCAAGCCATTTCACGGAATCCGGGCTCATCATCGCTTCCTCATAGTTCGTAGGTTCGTCATGGTCTAGTAACATGACTTCTAGAACAGGATTACCATACCACTCTGGTGCAGACCGTACTCTGGTTGACCTACGAGGTACGGTAGTAACTTGATCTGAAGTTTCATGATCATCATCATTAGCTTCCTCACTAATTGGTGTAGGAATCACTGGAACTGATTTCTGTGATGAACTACTTTCCAATTCAGGAGAAGGTACAATTACCTCGTCAAGTTCTACTTTCCTCCAACTCACTTCTTTCAAGAGACACTCCTTCTCTAGAAAGGATCCATTCTTAGCAACAAATATCTTGCCTTTGGATCTGTGATAGAAGGTGTACCCAACATTTTCCTTTGGGTATCCTATGAAGATGCATTTCTCTGATTTGGGTTCGAGCTTATCAGGTTGAAGCTTTTTCACATAAGCATCGCAACCCCAAACTTTGAGAAACGACAGCTTTGGTTTCTTGCCAAACCATAGTTCATACGATGTCGTCTCAACGGATTTAGATGGTGCCCTATTTAATGTGAATGCAGCTGTCTCTAATGCATAACCCCCAAAACGATAGCGGTAAATCAGTAAGAGACACCATAGATCGCACCATATCTAATAAAGTACAATTACGACATTCGGGCACACCATTACGCTGTGGTGTTCCAGGTGGCGTGAGTTGTGAAACTATTCCACATTGTTTTAAATGAAGGCCAAACCTCGTAACTCAAATATTCGCCTCTGTGATCAGAGCACAGAAACTTTATTTTCTTGTTATAATGATTCTCCACTTCACTCTGAAATTCTTTGAACTTTTCAAAATGATTCAGACTTGTGTTTCGTTAAGTAGATATACCCATATCTGCTCAAATCATCTATGAAGGTCAGAAAATAACTATACTCGCCGCGAGCCTCAACACTCATCGGACCGCATACACCAGTATGTATTATTTCTAATAAGTTTGTGGCTCGCTCCATTGTTTCGGAGAACGGAGTCTTAGTCATCTTTCTCATGAGGGATGGTTCGCAAGCATCAAATGATTCATAATCAAGTGATTCCAAAAAGTCCATCCGCATGGAGTTTGTTTATGCGCTTTACACCAATATGACCTAAACGGCAGTGCCACAAATATGTTGCACTATCATTATCAACTTTGCATCTTTTGGCATCAATATTATGAATATGTGTATAACCATGATCGAGATTCAACAAACCATTCACATTGGGTGTATGACCATTGAAGGTTTTATTCATGTAAACAGAACAATAATTATTATCTTACTTAAATGAATAACTGTATTGCAATAAACATGATCCAATCATATTCATGCTCAATGCAAACACCAAAAAATATTTATTTAGGTTCAGCTCTAATCCTGAAGGTAGAGGGAGTATGCGATGGTGATTTTATCAACCTTGGAATCTCTTCCAACACACATTGTTACTTTGCCCTCAACTAGTCTCTGTTCATTTTGTAACTCCTGTTTCGAGTTACTAATCTTAGCAACTGAACCAGTATCAAATACCTAGGGGTTACTATGAACACTAGTAAAGTACACATCAATAATCTGCATATCAAATATACCTGTGTTCACTTTGCCATCCTTCTTATCCGCCAAATGTTTGGGGCAATTTCGCTTCCAGTGACCATTTCCTTTGTAGTAGAAGCACTCAGTTTCAGGCTTAGGTCCAGATTTGGGCTTCTTCCCGAGAGCAGCAACTTGCTTGCTATTCTTCTTGAAGTTCCCCTTTCTTCCCTTTGCCTTTTTTCTTGAAACTAGTGGTCTTGTTAACCATCAACATTTGATGCTCTTTCTCGATTTCTACCTCCGCAACCTTTAGCATTGCGAAGAGCTCGGGAATTGTCTTGTTCATTCCTTGCATATTATAGTTCATCACGAAGTTCTAGTAAGTTGGTGATAGTGACTAGAGAACTTTGTCAATCACTATCTTATCTGGAAGACTAACTCCCACTTGATTCAAGCAATTGTAGTACCCAGACAATCCGAGCACATGCTCACTGGTTGAGCTATTCTCCTCCATCTTGTAGGCAAAGTACTGTAAGAGGTCTCATACCTCTCGACACGGGTATCGGTCTGAAATACCAATTTCAACTCTTGAAACATCTCATATGCTCCATGGCATTCAAAATGTTTTTGAAGTCCCGGTTTTAAGCCGTAAAGCATGGTGCACTAAACTATCAAGTAGTCATCATATCGAGCTTGCCAAAAATTCATAACGTCTGCATCTGTTCCTGCAATAGGCCCGTCACCTAGCAGTGCATCAAGGACATAATTCTTCTATGCAGCAACGAGGATAATCCTCAGATCACGGACCTAGTCCGCATCATTGCTACTATCATCTTTCAACTTAGTTGTCACGACCGGTTTTCCAATAAAAATGTTTATTGAGAAACCAATCTTTTGAGTCCAGTATGAGAAAAATCCTCCTTACCGGTAGACAAATTCTTGATACAATAAGCCAGTAGCATAAAATATATTACAGGGTCGAGCTACGGTTGCTCAACCAAATTATTACAAGCACGCCAATAATTATACATAATGGCGGACATGACACAGTGGTGTGGAGGCATACTACTGACTCGAGGATGGGGTGGTGGTGGAAAAACACAGCGAGGAGTGAGATACATGACTCTAAAACTGGCATCTCATCGAGCGTCGAGGTGAGGCTCGATGAATTTATTTGGTAGTGGAAGCGGATATAATACAGTGACCAAATCCAGGGTCGCACGAGACTGACTGGGATTCCTCTAGGCGTCGGACTCGCTATCAAATTCTTCATCCATGAGATCGCCTTCGTCAGCATCTGGCCAAATCAACAGCCAGGTGAGTACTTTGAAAGTACTCGCAAGACAGTTCGGACATAAGATATAACAAATGCATGCATGGATGCGTCATGATTAATTTTTAACAGGGGCTCATCAATTCGTAAAAACAAGACAGGTAAAAAGGGGGTCAGCGGTAGTTTGCTCGAGAACCCAACAAAATAACTGTAAACCCAATCGGGGTCGGAAGCGACACCTCGATAGGAAGATAAATAAATAAATCACGCCACAGTCAGGCGTCTGGGCGACACCACATAAAGGGCTTTGAAAGAAATGCCACAGTCGGGCGTCTGAGCGACGCCACATAAAGGGCTTTAAAAGAAATGCCACAGTCGGGCGTCTGAGCGACGCCACATAAAGGGCTTTAAAAGAAATGCCACAGTCGGACGTCTGAGCGACATCGCAGAAAGGGCTTTCATTGAAAGTAAAATATAACAATGCCACAGTCGGACGTCTGAGCGACATCGCAGAAAAGGCTTTTATTCATAAGTAAATATTACTCAAATTAAATATTCAATTCATGAAAATAAACGAGTTAGCCCATCCACAGGAATAATCATTTAACCGGGCTTAGCACCCATGTGATTCACCGGAGTCTGTCATCAAAACTGGCACTTGTCAGGATAAGATAGTACTGAACTTGGACATGGAATAGATGATTCAAGGAATATATGACTCTGCAGAGTTTGTACAAAAATTTTCCACAGCCAACGGATTTCCGTAGTCACGAAGGACTAGTTCCGTTTACGGTATTTCGGAAGAAAACACAGCTAACCAGTACACACCCATCCTACCTCTCGATGCTAGGAATCACCCTAGACATCGTCCAAGAAAAACTTTTGAGACGGGGAGATCACAATCTCGAATAGCATGGGATCAAATTTATACACGCGCGCTCTAAGGGGTGCCCCCCTCTCGGTCCCAACCGGAAACACCCATGCCCCCTGACCGGATGATTGGCTTTAATCCAGGGCCATGGAACCATCATCACGGCCTCTCCTTTTTGGTGTGTACCAGGTAAGCGGTTTACAACTTACTAAGCCATATTCCTTGCGGAAGACATGTGGTAGTACAGGGAAGGAAGAATGGAAGGAACTGGAATGATACGGGTTGACACTGAAGTCATATAGTCTGGCATAAGACTGGCATGCTACAACACTGCCATCTTACCCATCCTCATGCCAACACATGGCCATGCATACTCACATCCATCCACTTATGGATTTTCGAAACTCACTTGCCTCATCGTTGCATGTAACATGACATTTTATCGGTATACTCATCAACATGCCATGAAACTACTTAATGCAAACATGCCAAAACAATCATCATATCAAAAGTTCAAACATTCTTGCCTGGTTCAGAGTAGTCGGAGCCTAGCTCGGTGAAGTTTGCGGTCCCGTCACCTCCTTCGGTATCTACGGTATAAAGAAAATATACGCGCTATCGTGAATACCGTGAGGTGCACAAAAATTATTCCAAATATTTTTCAAATAAATATGATAAAAAACTAGACAAAAATTTGAAGAGGACAGAAAAAGAATCACTCAAAAATTCCTTTCTGTTTAAAAGTTATAAGGGTTTTAACCCAAGGACCCATCTGTAATGAAACAGAAAGTTCCCAGGGGCTAGCTTATAAAAACAGAAAATGCTTCGGTAGCGACTACGCCAGCCCAGAGGGAAAGCGCATTTGGCAGAAGGCATTTTCAGAAAACGCTTCGCTTAGAAAGGACAGAGAGGCTGACGGTGGGTCCCGCCCGTCAGGTTTGAATATTCAAATGGGGCGGCAGTTTCGCCGGTGCCCGAGAGCCGCCGTGGTCGCCGGCGGCGATCCACGGCGAGGCAGGGGGATCGCAGGGTACCTCCGTGTTCAGGGCGCATTCCGCGTCGGTTGGTGGTGGTGGTGGTCGCCGGCGAGTACCACGTCGACGGCGAGCCTTGCTCCGGCGGACGGCGGTTCGGGTGGTCGAGGGCCTCGTCGGAGAGAGCTGCGGAGATCAAATTGAGGAGGGGGTTAGACTTCTGGTAGCTAGAGGGGGTAACTGACGGATTTGGGCGCCGGAGACGGCCTCACCGGAGCGAATCGAGGTGGGAGGCCGAGGCGGAACGGGGCGGCCGGAGCTGGAGGAGACCTCCTCGAGGTCCCCCTGTTGGCCTGGCGGGGTGCTGGAGAGTGCGGTGATGGTGCGTGCCTCGAGGGCGAGCTCGGGGCCCCTTATTATAGGCGGTCCGAGGCGGTGGCCGAGAACGGGGTTCTCCGGCGAAGTTTACGGCGGCGCAGGGCATTGGTCGGGGAGGTTTAGGGGTCGAGCGCCGTCGTGGGGGTTCACTGGGTCCGTTTAGGTGCTAAACTAGCCAGGATTTGGGTGTTTTGGGCGAGCTCAACGGAACGGGGCGGCACGGGCCCGTCAGCGGCAGGGAGCACGTTCCTTGCTTGCCGGGCCACGGCGACGGTGCCACGGGCGTGCGCTAGCTTGGCGGGGACACGCGGAGAGCCAGGGGACGTTGGGCGGCGCCGGGTGGCGTGGCGAGCGGGCTCGGGCCCTCGCTGGCCGCCACGGGAGGCGCAGCCACCGCAGAAGCTTCCAACGCCGGCGAGGCTCTTCGCCACCGACGCCAGGAATCGGCCAAGCGTGCGTGCGGGGTGCTGGCCAAGGGGAAGAGGCTGCGTGCAATGCGCCAGGGCGCACTGTGGCCGCGTGATCCGAAGTCTGACGAAGGAAAAATGACACTGAATTCTGAATTTAACTGAAGATGAACAGAACAGTGTATGCAAGGTGTTCGACAGAATGATCTAGGCATCTAGGGATTTTTCCTTGAGCTAAAACTTGGTGGGGTGGCCTCTCATTGCACCAGGAGGCTGCCTGAATTTTGGTGGAATTTTTGGAGAAGTGTAGATATGAATTTCACCAAATTTGTCAAATCTGGTCCAAACTTGCAGTGAGTGAAATTTGAAATTTTTGAAAAGAATAAGAGTGGATCAAGATGGTTCTAGGTTGTGGGTACTAAGGACTATCCTGGGGAGTTGGTTTGGGATAGAAACTCAAAGGCAAAGTGGTACTTGCTTTGAAAATCACTTAAGCTCAAAATAATTGGCAGAAATGATTTGAGAGATAAAATAATTGAAATAAAATCCAAAACTTGTTTGGATTTGTTGAGACAGAGAATTTAGATTGTTCAAAGGTGGAGGGAGGGATTTTGAGAAGATTTACTATAGGAGACATGGTAAAACCATGGGTGGTTTTCAAGATAAGAAAAACCTCAAAATTCACAGAGTTATTTTTATAAGAATAATTTCCAAAAATATAATTTTGAGAAGGGAACCATTAGAGAAAGAGATTTAAATGATCAAACACCATAGTTTGAAAAGGATACAAGAATAAAATTCCTTGCCAAAGAAATTTTTAAGAGGAAGGTTTTCTGAAGAAAAAAAATTTAAATGGCCTCTTTTCAAAAACCAACGAAGTTTTTGCTGAAAAACCAAATAAAAATTTTGGAGTGTCACAACACCTACCCCCTTAGGAAAAATCTCGTCCCCGAGATTTCAGCTGATCCTTAAATAAGTGTGGATGCTCTGTCCGAAGGAAATCCTCCCTTTCCCAGGTTGCTTCACTTTCGGTGTGATTACTCCACTGAACTCTGAAAAACTTGATGGTCTTCTGTCGGGTCCTCCTTTCAGACTCCTCTAATATTTTTACTGGGCGTTCTCGATAGGTGAGATCTGGTTGTACGTCAATGTTCTCATGGGACACTTGCTTCTCTGGTTTGCTTACGCACTTCCTTAATTGTGAAACGTGGAACACGTCGTGGACATCGGATAATTCTTCGGGTAAGTCTAGCTGGTAGGCTACAGTGCCTCTTCGTGCCACTATGCAGAATGGTCCAATGAATCTTGGTGCTAACTTCCCCTTAATCTTAAATCGTTGCAGTCCCCTCATAGGTGATACTCGTAGGTACACAAATTCACCGGGTTCAAAATTGATCCCACGATGTTTCTGATCGTAATAACTCTTCTGTCGGCTTTGAGTCGGTCCCTGATTAGCTTGACTTTTTCCTCGGCTTCTTTGAGCATGTCTGGGCCGAAGATACGGCTGTCTCCGGTCTCTGACCAATTTAGTGGGGTACGACATCTCCGTCCGTACAGAGCTTCAAATGGTGCCATTTGCAGGCTGGCCTGGTAACTGTTGTTGTATGCGAACTCGGCATATGGCAGGCTTTCTTCCCAACTGGTTCCATAGGTGAGGACACATGCTCTTAGCATGTCTTCTAAAATTTGGTTTACGCGTTCAGTCTGTCCATCAGTCTGGGGATGGTAGGCTGTACTGAAGGCTAGTTGAGTTCCCAGAGCCTGTTGTAAATGATCCCAGAATCTCGAGACGAACTGAGTGCCTCTGTCGGATATTATAGTCTTCGGGACTCCATGCAGACAAACTATACGGGAGAGATAAATCCTGGCAAGCCTCTGAGTGTTGTAGGTTGTCTTCACTGGAATGAAATGTGCCACCTTGGTTAATCTATCGGTGATGACCCATATGGCATCATTCCCGTGTCGTGACCGAGGTAGTCCGACAATAAAATCCATCCCTATTTCATCCCATTTCCACTCAGGTATTTTGTTTGGTTGCAGTAGTCCGGCTGGTTTTTGATGCTCGACTTTTATGCGTTGACAAGAATCGCAACATGCAACGAATGTGGCTATGTCCCTCTTCATACCGTGCCACCAAAATCTTTCCTGAATATCCTTATACATTTTGGTTCCTCCAGGGTGGATCGAATATGGGGTGGTGTGTGCTTCAGCTAGAATTTTTTGTTTAAGGTCCTCTATGTTTGGCACGCAGAGTCTGTCTCCGTACCGTAATATCCCATCATCGCCTATGACGAACTCCGAGGCCTTGCCCATACTCACCTTTCTTTTAATCCCTTCAATGCTGGGGTGACCAGGCTGAGCTTCTTTAATTCTTTCCACAAGGTCGGGCTTTATTTCCAAGTTTGATATGGTGCCTTCCGCGATCATTAACAAGTTGAGTTTGGCAAATTCTTGTTGGAATTCAGGTCTCAAGCTTTGCAGACTGTTTTCGTCGAAGCTGGGGTTCCGGCTAAGAGCATCGGCCACTACATTTGCTTTTCCTGGATGATAGTGGATACCAACATCATAATCCTTTACCAATTCCAACCAGCGTCGTTGCCGTAAGTTTAGTTCTGGCTGTGTGAAAATATATTTGAGACTTTTATGGTCCGTGTATATTTCACATCGATTTCCAAGTAAGAAATGCCTCCATTCCTTAAGTGCATGAATGACTGCTGCCATTTCTAAGTCATGAGTGGGATAATTTTCCTCATGCTTGCGAAGTTGCCTTGAAGCGTATGCGACAACCTTGCCTTCTTGCATCAATACGCACCCGAGGCCCTTTCGGGATGCATCACAATACACTTCAAAATTCTTGTGTATGTCTCGCACAATTAATACCGGTGCTGTCGTTAATTTCCGTTTTAGCTCTTGGAAACTTTTCTCGCAGGCTTCTGTCCATTCAAACTTCTTGTCCTTCTTGAGTAACTGCGTCATTGGCTTGGCTAGGGTGGGGAATCCTTCAATAAATCTGCGGTAATATCCTGCCATTCCCAAGAAACTTCGTATGTCCGTTACGCTGGCTGGTGACTTCCAGCCAAGTATGGCCCTGACTTTCTCCGGGTCCACTGCGATACCGTCTTGGGTCAGCACATGGCCTAGAAAGCCTACTTGTCTTAGCCAAAATTCGCACTTGCTGAACTTGGCATACAATTGATGTTTCCTGAGTTCTCCTAGCACAATTCTGAGATGTTCTGCGTGTTCTTCTGGTGTCTTAGAGTATGCCAGAATATCGTCGATGAATACCACAACAAACTTGTCCATAAACTTCATAAATACTTTGTTCATGAGGTGAACAAAATATGCGGGGGCGTTCGTTAATCCAAATGGCATTACTGTGAACTCATATAGTCCATATCTGGAGGTGAAGGCTGTTTTGGGGATATCTTCTGTTCGCACTTTTAAATGATGGTATCCTGACCTTAAGTCAATCTTTGAGAATACCTTGGCCTGAGCGAGCTGGTTAAATAAATCATTTATCCGGGGCATCGGGTATTTGTTCTTGATTGTGACCATGTTAAGTGCTCGATAATCGATACACAATCTCAGTGTTCCATCCTTCTTTTTGGCAAATAAAATTGGTGATCCCCAAGGTGAGGAGCTGGCTCGAATATATCCCTTGTCCAGCAATTCCTTTATTTGTTTCTTCAACTCAATCAACTCGGATGGTGCCATTCTGTATGGTTTCTTGTATATGGGGGTGGTTCCTGGTGCTAGCTCAATGCTGAATTCTATCTCTCGGTCTGGTGGCATGCCTGGTAGTTCTTCGGGAAATACGTCTGGAAATTCACATACTACTGGAACCTTGTTTAACTCAGAAACGTCCACCTTATTCAATCTCGGCTGCCGGGGTATTTTTCTTTCTTTGGCTGATACCTTTATTGTCTTCCCGTGGTGGTGTGTGAGAATTACGGTCCGGTTGAAACAGTCAATAAAACCTTTGTTGGCGGTTAACCAGTCCATCCCTAGGATGACATCCAGTCCTTTATTTTCCAACACAATAAGATTGGCGTGAAATTTCAATCCTTTGAACTTAATAACCACATTCTGACAGTAACTCTGAGTAACTTGCTGAATCCCAGGGGACTTGATGATCATGGATTTTTCCAAGGGAAACATCGAAAAATTATTTTGCAAAGCAAAACTTTTCGAAATGAATGAGTGAGAAGCTCCAGAATCAAACAAAACCGTTGCAGGTATTGTGTTGACAGGAAACGTACCGAGTACGATATCTGGAGCGTTTTGTGCTTCTTCTTTGGTCACGTGGTTTAGATGACCCTTCCTGTGGTTGTTGTTGGGGTTGAAATTGTTGCGCTTGGGTGCGGAATTATTTCCACCATTGTTTGGCTTCGGGGTTGAGTTCCTTGGCTTGGGGCACTGTTTGGCATAGTGCCCTTCTTCTCCACAAGCGTAGCAAGTAACGCCTGGGCGATATGTGAACTCTTTGTCCCTTGCATGGAAATTCTTGGTTGGGCGTGAGATGTTTGTCGTAGGTTTGTGTGTCCCACCTTTCTGAAAATCTGTCTTGCTTCGGTGGTTGCGCGCAAGAGTAGTCTGGTCTCTTTTTCGCTTGCGTAAATCCTCCAAGCTACGTCTCTCATTTTCCAGAGTAATAGCTTTGTCCACTAGTGTCTTAAAATCTGGAAAAGTGTGCACGACCAGTTGGCATTTAAGCGTGGGCGCCAGACCGTCAAGGAATTTCTCCATCTTCTTGCTTTCAGTCATACGTTCTTCATTGGCGTAGCGGGACAATAGAGTAAATTGACTGTTGTATTCCGACACTGTCATGTTCCTTTGTTTGAGGTCATCGAACTCTCTCTTCTTGATTTTCATAATACTCTTGGGAATGTGTGCACCACGGAAACCTTCCTTGAAATCATCCCAGGTTATATCATTTTCGTTGGGGTGCATGTGCAGAAAATTCTCCCACCATGATGCAGCTGCTCCTGTGAGATAGTGCGGAGCATATAGTACTTTCTCGAGATCTGAACATTTTGCAATAATTAATTTTCTCTCCATATCTCGAAGCCAATCCTCGGCTTCAAGAGGCTTGTCAGTATGAGAAAATGTTTGGGGACGTGTCTTCTGTAGCTCATATAACTTGGAATGCTGCTGATACTGTCCATGGTGATTTCCCATGTTGATGACTTGGTTCATCATTTCCCGATGTTGTTGCTGACTCTGCTCATAAAGGCGACACATTTGTGAAAGTGCCGACTCACTGTCCTATTGGTTTGACTGTCCCTGTGCGAACTTGTTGCTGGGTTGTGTATCATAATTTTCCTCTGGTGGAGTTGGCATGGAACGAGTCCAAGGACGAGACATTTTTCACTCTGGGGATATATTTTGTAAAACCCATAAGAAAAGCGAAAAGACTCACAAAAACAATTCCATAAATGCATAAAGCTGGCAAATAAATTAAATAACCAAGCTTACTTAAGAAAAACAAATCGATTTGCGCACGGAGAAGGACTGCTCATTACATATCTTACACGCGGGCGGTAATTATACAATACATCACTCAGGATATGCGTACATAAACCTGACATGTTATTTAGGCTAGTGCACTCCTCCAGATCCTACATGATGCGCAAACAGGCTACCTCTCACAACCTATGTACATATAAACATATCGTACAAAGCGGTACATTGCATGGCGGCTAAGCGTACTCAGGCGGAGATGTTGACGATCTCCTTTGCCCTGCCGAGGGTGAGGCGTAGCGAGGCTGGGGACTCGACTTCCTCCTCGCTAATAGGCTCCATACGTGTAGTGTTGCGTTGAGTAGATGGAGCAGGTGCCAAGGGCGGAACAACACGAACAGGAGTGGGCGCGCAGGGTGGTGCAGTGCGCGCTGGAGTGGGCGCAATGACTTGGTTGAACTCTTCGGTAGAAGGCAGGCGACGATTAGGTGCATAAGATGCTGAGGACGAGACCAAAGTCAGTGGCGGTGCGGTGGGTAGGAGTTCCCTCCTATTGGCGGCACAGCCATGGACTGAGTCCATGCGGGCAGCCATGAAGTCGTCCACCAGGTTGTCGAAGGCTGCCTCCAGGGCCTGGAGATACTCAATAAGCATCTCAAAGGCCTCGTCTCGTTCTCCTCTGGGGCAGGAGAATGCGTAGTGACAGGTGTAAGGCACATGGCATGGAAGATAACGGTAACAACGAGTCTTCATCACGGGGAGGACATCCCTGAGACGAGCTATCGCCTCGCGGGCTGCCATCTGCATAGCATGCCTCTCCGTAGGCATGGCCCTTCCCAAGAACCGGAAGCGGCGTAACTCACCACGCCCTCCCTTGAACTGCACCGCGGCTTGGTGCATGGTCAGACTGTCGTTGACTCGGTGCTGGCAGAGTGTGAAGACTGGGCGCACAGATGGCCCCATCGCGACCTGAACGATGAAGGAAAGAAGCTTGACGAACCCATCGGGCACGTTGGCGAAGGTCTGAGACTCGCAGCTGTTGTCGGCCATCTACAAAAGTAGGCAAAAATTCTGAATGGTCAGATCATAAATTTATGCTAACTGTCAGAAAATGACTACAATTGCAAAAAAATATGAACTAGCTCTATTATGCTAATAACCGATTAGCGATCGCACCTAGTGGCTTCCTACAGTCAGCCTGGCTCTGGTACCAAGCTTGCCACGACCGGTTTTCCAATAAAAATGTTTATTGAGAAACCAATCTTTTGAGTCCAGTATGAGAAAAATCCTCCTTACCGGTAGACAAATTCTTGACACAATAAGCCAGTAGCATAAAATATATTACAGGGTCGAGCTACGGTTGCTCAACCAAATTATTACAAGCACGCCAATAATTATACATAATGGCAGACATGACACAGTGGTGTGGAGGCATACTACTGACTCGAGGATGGGGTGGTGGTGGAAAAACACAGCGGGGAGTGAGATACAGGACTCTAAAACTGGCATCTCATCGAGCGTCGAGGTGAGGCTCGATGAATTTATTTGGTAGTGGAAGCGGATATAATACAGTGACCAAATCCAGGGTCGCACGAGACTGACTGGGATTCCTCTAGGCGTCGGACTCGCTATCAAATTCTTCATCCATGAGATCGCCTTCGTCAGCATCTGGCCAAATCAACAAGCCAGGTGAGTACTTGGAAAGTACTCGCAAGACAGTTCGGACGTAAGATATAACAAATGCATGCATGGATGCGTCATGATTAATTTTAACAGTGGCACAATAATTCGTAAAAACAAGACAGGTAAAAAGAAAGGGGTCGGCGGTAGTCCGCTCGAAAACCCAACAAAATAACTGTAAACCCAATCGGGTGTCTGAAGCGACACCTCGATAGGAAGATAAATAAATAAAGCACGCCGCAGTCGGGCGTCTAGGCGACACCACATAAAGGGCTTTAAAAGAAATGCCACAGTCGGGCGTCTGGGCAACGCCACATAAAGGGCTTTAAAAGAAATGCCACAGTCGGGCGTCTGGGCGACGCCAGATAAAGGGCTTTAAAAGAAATGCCACAGTCGGGCGTCTGGGCGACGCCACATAAAGGGCTTTAAAAGAAATGCCGCAGTCGGACGTCTGAGCGACATCGCAGAAAGGGCTTTCATTGAAAGTAAAATATAACAATGCCACAGTCGGACGTCTGAGCGACATCACAGAAAGGGCTTTTATTCACAAGTAAATAATACTCATAATAAACATTCAATTCATGAAAATAAACAGGTTAGTCCATCCACAGGAATAATCATTTAACCGGACTTAGCACTCATGTGATTCACCGGAGTCTCTGTCATCGAAACTGTCATCTGTCAGGATAAGATAATACCGAGCTTGGACATGGAATAGATGATTCAAAGGAATATATGACTCTGCAGAGTTTGTACAAAAATTTCCCACAGCCAACGGATTTCCGTAGTCACGAAGGACTAGTTCCGTTTACGGTATTTCGGAAGAAAACACAGCTAACCAGTACACACCCATCCTACCTCTCGATGCTAGGAATCACCCTAGACATCGTCCAAGAAAAACTTTTGAGACGGGGAGATCAGAATCTCGAATAGCATGGGATCAAATTTATATACGCGCGCTCTAAGGGGTGCCCCCCTCTCGGTCCCAACCGGAAACACCCATGCCCCCTGACCGGATGACTGGCTTTAATCCAGGGCCATGGAACCATCATCACGGCCTCTCCTTTTTGGTGTGTACCAGGAAAGCGGTTTACAACTTACTAAGCCATATTCCTTGCGGAAAACATGTGGTAGTACAGGGAAGGAAGAATGGAAGGAACTGGAATGATACGGGTTGACACTGAAGTCATATAGCCTGGCATAAGACTGGCATGCTACACACTGCCATCTTACCCATCCTCATGCCAACACATGGCCATGCATACTCACATCCATCCGCTCATGGATTTTCGAAACTCACTTGCCTCATCGTTGCATGTAATATGACATTCGTCGGTATGTTCATCAACATGCCATAAACTACTTAATGCAAACATGCCAAAACAATCATCATATCAAAAGTTCAAACATGCTTGCCTGGTTCAGAGTAGTCGGAGCCTAGCTCGGTGAAGTTTGCGGTCCCGTCACCTCCTTCGGTATCTACGGTATAAAGAAAATATACGCGCTATCGTGAATACCGTGAGGTGCACAAAAATTATTCCAAATATTTTTCAAATAAATATGATAAAAAACTAGACAATAATTTGAAGAGGACAGAAAAAGAATCACTCAAAAATTCCTTTCTGTTAAAAAGTTATAAGGGTTTTAACCCAAGGACCCATCTGTAATGAAACATAAAGTTCCCAGGGGCTAGTTATAAAAACAGAAAATGCTTCGGTAGCGACTACGCCAGCCCAGAGGGAAAGCGTATTTGGCAGAAGGCGTTTTCAGAAAACGCTTCGCTTAGAAAGGACAGAGAGGATGACGGCGGGTCCCGCCTGTCAGGTTTGAATATTCAAACGGGGCGGCAAATTTCGCCGGTGCCCGAGAGCCGCGGTGGTCGCCGGCGGCGATCCACGGCGAGGCAGGGGGATCGGAGGGTACCTCCGTGTTCAGGGCGCCATTCCGCGTCGGTTGGTGGTGGTGGTGGTCGCCGGCGAGTACCACGTCGACGGCGAGCCTTACTCCGGCGGACGGCGGTTCGGGTGGTCGAGGGCCTCGTCGGAGAGAGCTGCGGAGATCAAATTGAGGAGGGGGTTAGACTTCTGGTAGCTAGAGGGGGTAACTAATGGGATTTGGGCGCCGGAGACGGCCTCACCGGAGCGAATCGAGGTGGAGGCCGAGGCGGAACGGGGCGGCCGGAGCTGGGGGAGGAGACCTCCTCGAGGTCCCCCTGTTGGCCTGGCGGGGTGCTGGAGAGGTGCAGTGATGGTGCGTTCTCGAGGGCGAGCTCGGGGCCCCTTATTATAGGCGGTCCGAGGCGGTGGCCGAGAACGGGGTTCTCCGGCGAAGTTTACGGCGGCGCAGGGCATTGGTCGGGGAGGTTTAGGGGTCGAGCGCCGTCGTGGGGGTTCACTGGGTCCGTTTAGGTGCTAAACTAGCCAGGATTTGGGTGTTTTGGGCGAGCTCGACGGAACGGGGCGGCACGGGCCCGTTGGCGGCAGGGAGCACGTTCCTTGCTTGCCGGGCCACGGCGACGGTGCCACGGGCATGCGCTGGCTTGGCGGGGACACGCGGAGAGCCAGGGGACGTTGGGCGGCGCCGGGTGGCGTGGCGAGCGGGCTCGGGCCCTCGCTGGCCGCCACGGGAGGCGCAGCCACCGCAGAAGCTTCCAACGCCGGCGAGGCTCGTCGCCACCGACGCCAGGAATCGGCCAAGCGTGCATGCGGGGTGCTGGCCAAGGGGAAGAGGCTGCGTGCAACGCGCCAGGGCGCACTGTGGCCGCGTGATCCGAAGTCTGACGAAGGAAAAACGACACTGAATTCTGAATTTAACAGAAGATGAACAGAACAGTGTATGCAAGGTGTTCGACAGAATGATCTAGGCATCTAGGGATTTTTCCTTGAGCTAAAACTTGGTGGGGTGGCCTCTCATTGCACCAGGAGGCTGCCTGAATTTTGGTGGAATTTTTGGAGAAGTGTAGATATGAATTTCACCAAATTTGTCAAATCTGGTCCAAACTTGCAGTGAGTGAAATTTGAAATTTTTGAAAAGAAGAAGAGTGGATCAAGATGGTTCTAGGTTGTGGGTACTAAGGACTATCCAGGGGAGTTGGTTTGGGATAGAAACTCAAAGGCAAAGTGGTACTTGCTTTGAAAATCACTTAAGCTCAAAATAATTGGCAGAAATGATTTGAGAGATAAAATAATTGAAATAAAATCCAAAACTTGTTTGGATTGTTGAGACAGAGAATTTAGATTGTTCAAAGGTGGAGGGAGGGATTTTGAGAATGATTTACTATAGGAGACATGGTAAAACCATGGGTGGTTTTCAAGATAAGAAAAACCTCAAAATTCACAGAGTTCTTTTTATAAGAATAATTTCCAAAAATATAATTTTGAGAAGGGAACCATTAGAGAAAGAGTTTTAAATGATCAAACACCATAGTTTGAAAAGGATACAAGAATAAAATTCGTTGCCAAAGAAATTTTTAAGAGGAAGGTTTTATGAAAAAAATAAAATTAAATGGCCTCTTTTCAAAAACCAACGAAGTTTTTGCTGAAAAACTAAATAAAAATTTTGGAGTGTCACATTAGTTTTCTCTAGGAGCGTATTAAAAATAAAATAGGGGAGCTATACGCGAGCTATTGATCTACAACATAGATATGCAAAAACTATAAGGACTAAGTTCATGATAAATTAAAGTTCAATTAATCATATTACTTAAGAACTCCCACTTAGATAGACATCCCTCTAGTCATCTAAATGATCACATGATCCATATCAACTAAACCAAGTCCGACCATCACGTGAGATGGAGTAGTTTTCAATGGTGAACATCTCTATGTTGATCATATCTACTATATGATTCATGTTCGACCTTTCGGTCTCAGTGTTCCAAGGCCATATCTGCATATGCTAGGCTCGTCAATTTTAACCGGAGTATTCCGCGTGTGCAAAACTGTCTTGCACCCGTTGTATGTGAACGTAGAGCTTATCACACCCGATCTTCACGTGGTGTCTCGGCACGAAGAACTGTAGCAACGGTGCATACTCAAGGAGAACACCTATACCTTGAAATTTAGTGAGGGATCATCTTATAATGCTACCGCCGACTAAGCAAAATAAGATGCATAAAGGATAAATATCACATGCAATCAAAATAAGTGATATGATATGGCCATCATCATCTTGTGCCTTTGATCTCCATCTCCAAAGCACTGTCATGACCACCATTGTCACCGGCTTGACACCTTGATATCCATCGTAGCATCATTGTCGTCTCGCCAACTATTGCTTCTACGACTATCGCTATCGCTTAGTGATAAAGTAAATCAATTACATGGCGATTGCATTTCATACAATAAAGTGACAACCATATGGCTCTTCCCAGTTGACGATAACTGTTACAAAACATGATCATCTCATAGAAAAATTTATATCTCATCACGTCTTGACCATATCACATCACAACATGCCTTGCAAAAACAAGTTAGACGCCCTCTACTTTGTTGTTGCAAGTTTTACGTGGCTGCCACGGGCTTCTAGCAAGGACCGTTATTACGTACGCATCAAAACCACAACGATTTTTCGTCAAGTGTGTTGTTTTAACCTTCAACAAGGACTGGCTGTAGTCAAACTCGATTCAACTAAAGTTGAAGAAACAGACACCCGCCAGCCACCTGTGTGCCAAGCACGTCGGTAAAACCAGTCTCAGGAACGCCGTCATGTAATGTCGGTCCAGGCCTCTTCATCCAACAATACCGCCATGATACGTCTCCAACGTATCTATAATTTTCGATTGCTCCATGCTATATTATCTACTTTTTTGGACATTATTGGGCTTTATTATCCACTTTTATATTATTTTTGGGACTAACTTATTAACCGGAGGCCCAGCCTAGAATTGTTGTTTTTTGCCTGTTTTAGGGTTTCGAAGAAAAGGAATATCAAACGGAGTCCAAACGGAATGAAACCTTCGGGAACATGATTTCTCAATGAATAAGACCAGAGAGACTTGGACCCTACGTCAAGAAATAAGACAGGAGGCCACGAGGTTGGGGGCGCGCCCACCCCCACCAGGCATGCCCTCCACCCTCGTGGGCCCCCTGTTGATCCACCAACGTACTCCTTCCTCCTATATATATCCACGTACCCCCAAACGATCAGAAACGGAGCCAAAACCCTAATTCCACCGCCGTAACTTTCTGTATCCACGAGATCCCATCTTGGGGCCTGTTCTGGAGCTCCGCCGGAGGGGGCATCGATCACGGAGGGCTTCTACATCAACACCATAGCCCCTCCGATGAAGTGTGAGTAGTTTACCTCGGACCTACGGGTCCATAGTTAGTAGCTAGATGGCTTCTTCTCTCTTTTTGGATCTCAATACAATGTTCTCCCCCTCTCTTGTGGAGATCTATTCGATGTAATCTTCTTTTTGCGGTGTGTTTGTTGAGACCGATGAATTGTGGGTTTATGATCAAGTCTATCTATGAATAATATTTGAATCTTCTCTGAATTCTTTTATGTATGATTGGTTATCTTTGCAAGTCTCTTCGAATTATCAGTTTGGTTTGGCCTACTAGATTGATCTTTCTTGCAATGGGAGAAGTGCTTAGCTTTGGGTTCAATCTTGCAGTGTCCTTTCCTGGTGACAGTAAGGGCAGCAAGGCACGTATTGTATTGTTGGCATCGAGGATAACAAGATGGGGTTTTGTTCATATTGCATGAGTCCATCCCTCTACATCATGTCATCTTGCTTAAGGCGTTACTCTGTTTTTAACTTAATACTCTAGATGCATGCTGGATACCGGTCGATGAGTGGAGTAATAGTAGTAGATGCAGGCAGGAGTCGGTCTACTTGTCTCGTACGTGATGCCTATATACATGATCATACCTAGATATTCTCATAACTATGCTCAATTCTGCCAATTGCTCAACAGTAATTTGTTCACCCGCCGTAGAATACTTATGCTCTTGAGAGAAGCCACTAGTGAAACCTATGGCCCCCGGGTCTATCTTTATCATATTGATCTCCTACTATTTAGTTATTTCCTTTGCTATTTACTTTGCCTTTATTTTACTTTGCATCTTTTATCATAAAAATACCAAAAATATTATCTTATCGTATCTATCAGATATCACTCTCGTAAGTGGCCCTATAGGGATTGACAACCCCTATTTGCGTTGGTTGCGAGGATTTATTTGTTTTGTGCAGGTGCGAGGGACTCGCGCGTAGCCTCCTACTGGATTGATACCTTGGTTCTCAAAAACTGAGGGAAATAATTACGCTACTTTGCTGCATCATCCCTTTCTCTTCAGGGAAAACCAACGCAGTGCTCAAGAGGTAGCAAGAAGGATTTCTGGCGCCGTTGCCGGGGAGGTCTACGCAGAAGTCAACATACTAAGTACCCATCACATACCCTTATCTCCCACATTACATTATTTGCCATTTGCCTCTCATTTTCCTCTCCCCCACTTCACCCTTGCCGTTTTATTTGCCCTCTCTCTCTCTATCCGCCCTCTCTATTTGCCTCTTTTTGTTCGCTTGCTTTTTGTTTGCTTGTGTGTTAGTTTGCTTGCTTGTCACGATGGCTCAAGATAATACTAAATTGTGTGACTTCACCAATACCAACAACAATGATTTTATTAGCACTCCGATTGCTCCTCTTACCGATGCCGAATCTTGTGAAATTAATACTGCTTTGCTGAATCTTGTCATGAAAGATCCGTTTTCCGGCCTTCCTAGTGAAGATGCCGCTACTCATCTAAATAGCTTCATTGATTTGTGTGACATGCAAAAGAAGAAAGATGTGGATAATGATATTGTTAAATTGAAGCTATTTCCTTTTTCGCTTAGAGATCGTGCTAAAGCTTGGTTTTCGTCTTTGCCTGAAAATAGTATTGATTCATGGAACAAGTGCAAAGATGCTTTTATCTCTAAGTATTTTCCTCCCGCTAAGATCATCTCTCTTAGAAATGATATTATGAATTTTAAGCAACTTGATCATGAACATGTTGCACAAGCTTGGGAGAGAATGAAATTACTGATACATAATTGCCCTACTCATGGTTTAGATTTGTGGATGATTGTTCATAATTTTTATGCCGGATTGAATTTTGCTTCTAGAAATCTTTTAGATTCTGCCGCGGGAGGCACTTTTATGGAAATCACTTTAGGAGAAGTGTAACACCCACGATGCGACTATATCTCCCATGTGTCAAAGCACGACTTAGAGGCATAACCGCATTGTAGGCATGTCGCAAGAGGGGTAATCTTTACACATCCCATGTACTGAATAAGAAAGAGATAAAGAGTTGGCTTACAATCGCCACTTCACACAAATACAAAGTTAAACATACATCATCCAAAATACAATCGAGGTCCGACTACGGAACCAAATAAGAAAAGACAACCCCTAATGCGAAAGATCCCTGATCGCCCCAACTGGGCTCCACTACTGATCAAACTGGAACGAAACAACACAACGAACACGATCTTCATCAAGCTCCCACTCGATCTGGGTTGCGTCACCTGCACGGTTATCAACGGCACCTGCAACTGGTTTTGGAAGTAATCTGCGAGTCACAGGGACTCAGCAATCTCAAACCCTCGCGATCAAGACTATTTAAGCTTATGGGTAGGAAAGGGTAGTGAGGTGGAGCTGCAGCAAGCACTAAGCATATATGGTGGCTAACTTACACAAATGAGAGCGAGAAGAGAAGCAAAGCACGGTCGTGAACTAGAAGTGATCAAGAAGTAATCCTGAAACTACTTACGTTCAAGCATAACTCCAACATCGTGTTCACTTCCTGGACCCCGCCGAGAAGAGACCATCACGGCTACACACGTGGTTGATGCATTTTAATTAAGTTAAGTGTCAAGTTTTCTACAAACAGATATTAACAAATTCCCATCTGCCCATAACCGCGGGCACGGCTTTCGAAAGTTCAAAACCCTGTAGGGGTGTCCCAACTTAGCCCATCACAGGCTCTCACGGTTAACGAAGGATATTCCTTCTACCAGGAAGACCCGATCAGACTCGGAATCCCGGCTACAAGACATTTCGACAATGGTAAAACAAGACCAGCAAAGCCACCCGAATGTGCTGACAAATCCCGATAGGAGCTGCACATATCTCGTTCTCAGGGCACACCGGATTGTCCAAACTTCTGGTAGGCCAACCCAGAGTTGCCCCTGGTGGCCACCGGCGGCTGACAGGTTGGACCAACACTCAGAGGAGCACTGGCCCCGGGGGGGGGGGGGGGGGGGGGTTAAAATAAAGATGACCCTCGGGCTCCGGAAACCGAAGGGAAAAAAAGGCTAGGTGGAAAATGGTAAAACCAAGGTTGGGCCTTGCTGGAAGAGTTTTATTCAAGGCGAACTGTCAAGGGGTTCCCATTATAACCCAACCGCGTAAGGAACGCAAAATCAAGGAACATAACACCGGTATGACAGAAACTAGGGCGGCAAGAGTGGAACAAAACACCAGGCATAAGGCCGAGCCTTCCACCCTTTACCAAGTATATAGATGCATTAATTAAATAAGAGATATTGTGATATCCCAACAAAAATCATGTTCCAACAAGGAACAAACTCCATCTTCACCTGCAACTAACAACACTGTAAGAGGGGCTGAGCAAAGCGGTAACATGGCCAAACAATGGTTTGCTAGGACAAGGTGGGTTAGAGGCTTGACATGGCAATATGGGAGGCATGATAAAGCAAGTGGTAGGTATCGCGACATAGTCATAGCAATAGAGCGAGCAACTAGCAAGCAAAGATAGAAGTGATTTCGAGGGTATGGTCATCTTGCCTGAAATCCCGCAAGGAAGAAGAACAGGTCCGTGAAGAAGACAAACGGACGAAGTCGAAATCCTCACAAACACGACGTTATCGGAACCAACCCGAAGAAGCACACCGGAAAGAAGCAAACAACATGGTAAACAACCAACACATAAGCATGACATGATGCACAACCAATTATGATGCATGTCCGGTTTAATGAAGCATGGCATGGCAAAGTGCACAAACAATACTACAAATTAAATGGAGCTCAATATGTAATGAGTTGCATATTGACGGAACACCACATGACTTATTTAGTTCACTCTCGGTTAGGTACCCAATAATATTAAATGTTATTAAACATGGCAAGAGGTGAGACAAAAGTAAACTACACAATTAGGCATTCTAAATGAAGCCGGAAACAACAAATAACCTCTCTGGTAAACCCCCCACATGCATAGCAATTGAAGCAAACAACAAATTAAACACTTTAATTGTTGTTATCATGATGCAGATGACATGTGCAAGTTTATGCATTTTTTATTAAAAGTTGACAAGATAAGATATGAAGCATTTGTCATTGTGGCGGAAACGGAAGGGGTGCCACGGAAACGAATCCGAAAATGATGCCATGCAACATATCGGTTCCGATAGCTCATGGAGATACCGGTGCAAAGGAAGTGTGGCGGGAGCGTGCAAAAGATGGTGGGGTGATCCCGGATTCCGGGTGTCCCACGAGTTCGCGGCAAGGCTAACGAGGAACGTGCAAGGATCAAACTGGACATGGTGCAGACAATGGGTGCATCTCATACAACACATGCAAACGTTCTCTGACGGTCGTCTCGGGGTTATACCTTCAAAGCGTGCAATCATGATGGTTCGGGTTCGTCGAGGGAAGTAGAGGAATTAGTTGTACAATTGGTCCATAGCGAGGGTAGTGGAAGTGGTGGAAGTAGTCGTTCCCACGACGGTAGTGGTGCACGGTCGTCGTGGAAGTAGTTATACACATCGTCGAAGAGGAAGTAGCCGTTCACTCCACGGTCTTGGCGGATCCACGCGATGGTAGTGGTACTCGCGAAGAGATACTCGGCGGTCGTGCTCTAGACGTTCACGGGGTCTTGGCGATGGTAGTTGTACATGGGTCTTCGGTGACGGTAGTCGTACATGTTCCGTAGATGTTCGGGCGGCAGTAGTGGTACACGTTTCGAAGGCGTTCGAGTCATCGGTAGCGGTACTTGGTGAATCCCGAAACGGTCTTGGCGTCTTTGCGCGTAGGGATACTTGTTGGGGAACGTAGTAATTTCAAAAAATTTCTAGGCACACGCAAGATCATGGTGATGCATAGCAACGAGAGGGGAGAGTGTTGTCCACGTACCCTCGTAGACTGAAAGCGGAAGCGTTAGCACAACACGGTTGATGTAGTCGTACGTCTTCATGATCCGACCCATAAAGTACCGGACGCATGGCACCTCTGAGTTTTGCATACGTTCAACTCGATGACGTCCCTCGAACTCCGATCCAACCGAGCTTTAAGGGGGAGTTGTGTCAGCACGACGGCGTGTGGATGATGATGATGTTCTACCGATGCAGGGCTTCGCCTAAGCACCACTACGATATGACCGAGGTGGATTATGGTGGAGAGGGGCACCGCACACGGCTAAGAGATCAAGAAATCAATTGTTGTGTCTTTGGGGTGCCCCTGCCCCCGTATATAAAGGAGTCGAGGAGGGGGAGGGCCGGCCCTCTCTATGGCGCGCCCTAGGGGAGTCCTACTCCCACCGGGAGTAGGATTCCCCCTTTCCTAGTAGAACTAGGAGCCCTTCCAAGTAGTAGGAGTAGTAGGGAAGGAAAGGGAAGGGAAAAGGAGAAGGAAGGAAGGGGGCACCCCCCTCCCTAGTCCAATTCGGACCAGCCCATGGGGAGGGGTGCGGCCACCCTTTGAGGCCTTTCTCTACTTTCCCGTATGGCCCATTAAGGCCCAATACGAATTCCCGTAACTCCCCGGTATTCCCGAAAATACCCGAATCACTCGGAACCTTTCCGATGTTCGAATATAGTTGTCCAATATATCAATCTTTATGTCTTGACCATTTCGAGACTCCTCGTCATCTCCCCGATCTCATCCGAGACTCCGAACTCCTTCGACACATCAAAACACATAAACTCATAATATAACCGTCATCGAACTTTAAGTGTGAGGACCCTACGGGTTCGAGAACTATGTAGACATGACCGAGACATGTCTCCGACCAATAACCAGTAGCGGAACTTGGATGCTCATATTGGCTCCTACATATTCTATGAAGATCTTTATCGGTCAAACCGCATAACAACATACATTGTTCCCTTTGTCATCAGTATGTTACTTGCCCGAGATTCGATCGTCGGTATCTCAATACCTAGTTCAATCTCGTTACCGGAAAGTCTCTTTACTCGTTCCGTAACACATCATCCCACAACTAACTCATTAGTTGCAATGCTTGCAAGGCTTATAGTGATGTGCATTACCGAGTGGGCCCAAAGATACCTCTCCGACAATCGGAGTGACAAATCCTAATCTCGAAAAACGCCAACCCAACAAGTACCTTCGGAGACACCTGTAGAGCACCTTTATAATCACCCAGTTACGTTGTGATGTTTGGTAGCACACAAAGTGTTCCTCCGGTAAATGGGAGTTGCATAATCTCATAGTCATAGGAACATGTATAAGTCGTGAAGAAAGCAATAGCAACAAACTAAACGATTAAGTGCTATGCTAACGGAATGGGTCAAGTCAATCTCATCATTCTCTAATGATGTGACCCTGTTAATCAAATGACAACTCATGTCTATGGCTAGGAAACTTAACCATCTTTGATTCAACGAGCTAGTCAAGTAGAGGCATACTAGTGACATATTGTTTGTCTATGTATTCACACATGTATTATGTTTCCGGTTAATACAATTCTAGCATGAATAATAAACATTTATCATGATATAAGGAAATAAATAATAACTTTATTATTGCCTCTAGGGCATATTTCCTTCAGCCTCCCACTTGCACTAGAGTCAATAATCTAGTTCACATCGCCATGTGATTTAACATCAATAGTTCACATTACCATGTGATTAACACCCATAGTTCACATCATCATGTGACCAACACCCAAAGGGTTTCACTACAAAAAAAGACACATCCGTGACATTTTTGGCCGAACGAATTTTTTTTCTGTCATACATATGACACTTCTATGACGATAATTGTGACAAAACCCGGTATCATCATAGATGTGGTGGGCTCCTACTTCTATGACAAAAAATCATGACAGAAAATGGGATTTTCGTCCTGGGCGGGCCGGAGACGCAGTTGCATGACATTCTTTGGGCCGTCCATGATGGAAAAAAACCATGGTAGAAGCGAGGGGGAGGACAATTTCGGGGAGTTCCCGGTTACGGTGGGAGGCCGGGGGCCGAGCGATGCACGTTTCTCTCGTACACGTACGCGCGTGTGTGCGAGGCGTTGGCTCTAACTGAACCCGAGCGAGGCGTTGGGCTCTAACTGAACCCGAGCGATTGCACTGGAGGCTACACGTTACTGAACCCGAGCGATCGATCGATGGCTGTTAACTGAACCCGATCGAGGGATTCCTTGGCTACTGCTGGTAACTGAAGCCGATCGATGGGATGAACAGTGAGCATTGCGGGGGGGGGGGGGAGTTGGATGAACAGTGAGTGGTGGCGTTGCCTCTAGATGAACAGGACCCCGTGGTGTGGTGGAGGGCTGGATGAACAGTAGACGATGGAGGGGTGCCCGTGGAGGGGTGGATGAACAGGACCCCGTGGTGTGGAGGGCAGGATGAACAGTAGACAGTGGAGGGGTGCCCGTGGAGGGGTGGTTGAACAGGACCCCGTGGTGTGGAGGGCTGGATGAACAGTAGACGGTGGAGGGGTAGTTGAACAATAGCCGGTGGAGTAGCGCGCGGTGGAGGCTGGATGAACAGGAGCGCGTGGAGGCTGGAGGAGGTCGACGGTGGATGAACAGTAGCTCGTGGAGGCTGGAGGGGGTCGACGGTGGAGATGAACAGGAGCGCGTGGAGGCTGGAGGAGGTCGACGGTGGATGAACAGTAGCTCGTGGAGGCTGGAGGGGGTCGACGGTGGAGATGAACAGTATCCCGGGGAGTCCCGTTTTGCGGTACGCCACACTCCTCCTGATGAACAGGACCCCCGTTTCGACCGTAGCGCTCCAACACAAGTCCGTTTCCTCCGTTTTGCGGTACACCACACCCCTCCCGATCAACAGGACCCCCGTTTCGATCGTACGAGGTCCGTTTCCTCTGTTTTGCGGTACGCCACACCCCTCCCGATCAACAGGACCCCCGTTTCGATCGTAGGAGGTCCGTTTCCTCCGTTTTGCGGTACGCCACACCCCTCCCGATCAACAGGACCCCCATTTCGACCGTAGGAGGTCCGTTTCCTCCGTTGTGCGGTACGCCAGGCCTCGTTTCCATCGCCTCTTCCGTCCAAGCCCTCCCGATGAACACGACCACGCATTCCGTTGCCTCCCCATGAACACGACGACGATGCTGTTTCTCCGTTTCGACGCAGCCATGTACACGAGCCCTCGCCGTACGTATGCGCGAGTAGGCGTTCCAGACCCCGCCCATATGTACACATACGTGGCCGTATTTTCTTTCTTGCACCCTGGCCGCCTCTACTACGACACGTGCGCGCCTCTACATCCACCAGTATATATGTACATACACGTTCGCGACCAGAATGACAACGCCACGTACGCTTCGACCAGGTGGGTCCCGACTGTCAGGCACTTCCTTGCCTGCGAAGATGTAGCTGGTGGGTCCCAGTAGTCAGGGGGCGAATCGTTTTTTTTGCCCGGACGCACTTCCTTGCGTGCGAAGATGTAGCTGGTGGGTCCCAGCAGTCAGGGGGGCGAATCGTATTGTTTTTTTTGCCCGGACGCACTTCCTTGCGTGCGAAGATGTAGCTGGTGGGTCCCAGCAGTCAAGGGGGCGAATCATTGTTTTTTGCCCGGACGCACTTCCTTGCGTGCGAAGGTGTAGCTGGTGGGTCCCAGCAGTCAGGGGGGAACGTTTTTTTCGTGAAATACAGTGGCCCGTTCGGTGGGTCCCTGCTGTCAGGTGGAGGAATCATTATTTTCCGCGTAATAGGGAGGCACTTCCTTGCTGCCGCCGTGGACCCAGCTGTCAGCCTTTCCACGTACAGTCCACGTCCGATGGAAGTCGTTCCTTGACCACGTTGACCATGCTGCACCGAGAGCACCAGGGCAGTGGACGACGGCGAGGCCTAGGAAGGGGACGACACGGAGGCAGGGAAGACTCGGTAGTTGTTTCCCACGCGGAGGGGAGTACAACTGTACGAGGGTTTACTGGTTCGTCTGCCATCGCCGGAGAATAACAGCAGGTGTGGGTGAGTAGAGGGATGGCTAGGCCAGCGATGGGAGTATGGTCGGGCGGTGAGGCCTGCGCAGTAGCACAGCCGACCGCGAGGAGGAGGGAGCAGGCAGTCCCGCCGGCGCTTGTTTGGGCGGCTGGAGCAGGAAGAGCAGAGATTGAAGAAGCACGACGGCCGTTGGATGGACATCCAACAGTCAGTGCTTGTGCGTCAACCTTTTCTTAGGAAAGCCTCAAATCTGTGGAAAACAGCATATAGCCCATCTGCCATTATTTCTAATAATTTACAGCCCATTTGCTAATTCTTAAGGGTTTTTTTGGAGCCCATATTCTTTTTGTTAGCATTGCAGCCCATATTGTGGCAACGGTTAAAAAATTATACGAAATTTTGCATATTTCGGTGCGGTCCGAACTGTTTTTAATCCCAAAATTTCGACTCACATTCAAACTAATTTTGAAAATAAATGTATATCAATATAAAATCCAACAAATTCTCCACGCATAAAAATTAATGTAATTAAAATCTTGAAATGAAAAAAAAGATATTTGAAACTAATTGCCGGTTTGATGTGTTTTAAAAATGTACAACCCATTTCTCATTACTGATGGGCCATTTCCTCGGCCAGCCGAATGAAAGCTCTCCTCGTCTAGAAAGATTTGCAGCCCAACAGGCCTGACAAAGCGACTTACTTGGCAAATCACAAAAAAACTGGGCTGTGGCCGTGGACCCAACTGTCAGCCTCTCCACGTACAGTACTCTTCCGATGGAAGTCGTTCCTTGACCACGTTGACCACGCCGCGCGGAGAGCACCACAGCGGTGGACGCGGTGAGGCCTAGGAAGGGGACGACGCGGCAGTGGAAGCCCCCGCGGAGAGGACTACGAAGGTTCGCTGGTTCGGCTGCGGTGTGAGGCTGCTGTCGCCACAGGGCCTAGCCAGCGGTGGGAATAGTAGGGGGCGGTGAGGCCTCTGCGGCAGCACAGCTGGCCAGGGGAGGCAGGAGCATGCGGCACGACCAGCGCTGCTTTGGGCGGCTGGAGCAAGAAGACCAGAGGTTGAAGAAGCACTACGGCCGTTGGATGGACATCGTACGGTCACTGGAGCTAGAATCATTCATATTGACTAAGTTGACAAAGCACTTCGTCCCCGTCAACTTAGTAGGCCCACAAGTCAGCCTCCCAGCAAGGTGGGTCCCAGCTAGCCGGGGGAGTATTCATTTTTTGTGCGTAATAAGGAGGCACTTCCGGTGGGTCCGAGCTGACAGCGGGGGGAACGTTTTTTTCACGAAATACGGTGGCCCGTCTGGTGGGTCCCAGCAGTCAGGGGGAAACAATTTTTTTCGCAAAATACTGGTGGCCCGTCCGGTGGGTCCCTGCTGTCAGGTGGAGGAATAATTATTTTCCGCGTAATAAGGAGGCACTTCCTTGCGGCTGCCATGGACCCAGCTGTCAGCCTCTGCACGTATAGTACTCTTCCTATGGAAGTCGGTCGTTGACCACGTTGACCACGCCGCGTCGAGAGCACCAGGGCGGTGGACGACGATGATGACTAGTAAGGGGACGACTCGGAGCCGGGGAAGACGCAGTAGTGGATGCCCACGCGAAGAGGAGTACGAGGGTTCACTGGTTCGGCTGCGGTGTGAGGCTGCTGTCGCCGTAGATTAACAGGGGGTGTGGGTGAGTAGAGGGATGGTCTGGCCAGCGGTGGGAGTAGTAGGGGGCCGTGAGGCCTCCACGGCATCACAGCCGGCCACGGGAGGCAGGAGCACGCGGCACGACCGGCGCTGGTTTGGGCGGCTGGAGCAAGAACACCAGAGGTTGAAGAACCACTACGGCCGTTGGATGAACATCGTACGGTAACAGGAGCTAGAATCGTTCATATTGACTAAGTTGACAAAGCCCTCCGTCCCCATCAACTTGGTAGGCCCACAAGTCAGCCTCCCACTATGCTGGGTTCCAGCTAGCAGGGGGAATATTCATTTTTTGTGCGTAATGAGGAGGCACTTCCTTGCGTGCGAAGATAGCTGGTGGGTCCGACATGTCAGCGGGGGGCACTTTATTTGGTGAAATACGGAGGCCCTTCCGGTGGGTCCCAGATGTCAGGTGGAGGAATCATTATTTTGCGCGTAATAAGGAGGAATTTTCTTGTGTGCGGCCGTGGACCCAGCTGTCAGCCTCTCCACACACAGTCTACTTCCGATGGTGTCATTCATTGACCACGTTGACCATGCCGCGCCGAGCGCATCCAAGGTGGTGGACGACGGCGAGGCCCCGGACAGCAACGAGCCGGAGATGGGAAGACGCGGGAGTAGAGTCGCAGACGGAGAGGTGTACGAGGGTTAACTGGTTCTAGTGCGGTGTGGTTCGGCAGTCGGTGGAGAAGAATAGGAGGTGTGGAGGGGTGGAGGGATGGCCTGGCCAACAGTGGAGTAGCGCTTCATAGCGAAGCATGCTAAGTAGAGCTGCTAGCAGCAGGAGGTAGGAGGTGGTCCCGGCGGCGCTGGAGGAAGAAGACGAGAGATTGAAGATGGATGCATGTCGTTGGATGTAAATCCAACGGCTAACATGTCAGAATCATGTGTTGACTAAATTGACAACGACTTGCATTGGCTTCAACCTATTGGCCCACATTTCAGCCTCCAAAAATGTGGCACGTATTCAACCCATTTTTTCAGAATTTACATTCTTTTTTTTGTGCGGTAGAATTTACAGTCAATTTGATCTCTTTTTTGAATTACAGCCATTAGCTGGGCTGGGTGAACAAATAATGTAGCGTCCATGCGGCCCATTTATTTTATTTCCTAAAAAATTACAGGCCATTTGCACTTTCTCGAAATACATGATTTTGCTGGGCTGATTCTAATTATAATTTTGGGTTGGGCCAGCAATGTTATCAAAAAATAAAAAGGGGCTGAGCATTTTGTTATAAATATATTTAAATAATAAGTGATATTATTACATTCGTCCTTAAATCTTACCAATCTTTTGTACACAATCACTAGGATTTTCATGCCAAAACAATCCAGGATTTTATTTGTTAAGAAATTATTTTTATAAGTTAATAAGATGTGGGATATTGTTTTCTTACATATGTAAGTATCTGTTAAATATATGATGACAATAAAAATAATATATAATAACATATGAAATAATTTTTTTTAGAAAAACAAGGAGCATCTCCCCGGTCCATTGCTGAGAACGAAACCACAACATATTCTGATACAGCAGCTCAAAGAGCAGTTCGAAAGCAAAGGTAGAAAAGCTACAAACTAGGGGGGTGGATGAATAAGTTCTCTGAATAACACAAATCAGTCGAGCGGTGCCAAAGGCAGAGCGGATAGAGCACTCAAATGACACAAGGAGGGTCCAGCGAAGCCTTCATGGTCTTCAGCCGAGGGGCCGTGTCAGCCTGCGGCGACCAGTAAGCAAGCGGAGAGACCGGGCTGGAAGGCATAGCATGGTGGATGTCTCTCTTTTTCGGCGCCAGGTGCCCATCATCTTCATCAGAGATCTTGAGATGAGCCCACGGGTCCAGCCCCAGAGCAGGTCGAGCCTTGTTCAGCCACAAGTGACCGCCAACGATTTCTGGAGGGATCTTCTTAGGGTTTCCACGAAGCTCATCAACTTGTCCTTGTCTGATCCGGAGGAGAGAATCGCCCAGTTCCTCACCATGTTCCTGATCAACCTCAAGACCTGCGGAATGGAAATCCAGGATGTGTTACTGAAAATCATAGCATTTCTATATTTCCAGAGGCACCAAAGGACAGCTGAGCTAACAGTGTTTAAAACTGAGCACTTTTTGGTAGCAATCCAGAATCTGGCGACAGATTCGAAGGATGAGCCAATCTGACTAGAGAAATATTCCTCAATGTGGGCCCAGAGATGTTTAGCAACTATACATTCAAAAAATAGATGAGAACAAGACTTTGTTCCAAGCAGTAAACACAATCAAGGGGTTTGATGATGTGTCTCTTCCTAAGGTTATCCCTAGTCATCAATTTGTTTTTGGAGAGAAGCCAGAGAAATACATGAATTTTAGGGGGAACTCTCAATTTCCAGACAGCAGGGATAAACACGAGTTGAACCCCTCTAAAGTTGATAACATGATAGAGGGAGCTGGAGGAATACTTCCTGTTATTGTCCAGCTGCCAAATTAGGGCATCCGGCTCGGTAGTAAAGGTAATGCTTTTGTTAAAGAGAGTTTTAGGCATTGACCGTCCCAAACTTCATTGACACTTTTGTTAAGCTCATTGCATACAGAGTAAATAGGCCAAAATTGGACTGCTAGGGGGGATGTGCCAAACCAACTATCTTCCCAGAACCTGGTTCTGCTCCCATCCGCTATGTTCCATCTGTAGCCAAATTTCACATCATGCATAATAGATTTTAATCCTTTCCAGAATCTAGAGGTCTTAGGGTTGGAGGAAGGGACAAAAATATTAGGTTTATTTCCTAGGTATTTATGGGCAATAAGAAGCTTCTAGGGTTTCAGGTCTTCCTCATAGAATCTTTTGATCCAAGACCCTAGAAGACAGATGTTAATTTCTTGGAGGTTAGGTATGCCTAGGCCTCCAAAACCTTTTTTCATAGAGACTAGGGCCCAATTAGCAAGGTGTAGCTTCCTATTTCCCTCAAAATCATTCCACAAGCAATGAGACATCTGAGAATTGATGAGGTTCACTGCTCATTTAGGGAACTTGAAGAAGGAGATGAGATACACAGGAATGCTAGCCAAACAAGCTTGTATGAGGATCAATCTACCTCTGTAAGAGAGAAGTTTGCCCCTCCACCCAGCAATCCTTTTAATGATTTTATCCACAAGGGGTTGGATATCCTCTCTCCTCAGTTTATCATAGTGGAGAGGGACACCTAGGTACTTAATGGGGAATTTACGTTTATTACAGACTAGAATAAAGAGGAAGTCAGCTAACTCCTGATCATCCATATTGATAGGGACGAGTTCACTTTTAGAGTAGTTGATTCTCATGCCTGAGACTTGTTCAAACCAGGTTAGAACAGTTTTCAGATTGCTAGCATGTGTGGAGTCATTGTCTAAGAAAAAGATGGCATCATCTGCATATTGAAGGCAGATGATGCCACCAGGGCAGGCCTCAGGACAGAGCCCTGCAATCAGACTATGATCAGCAGCTTTGCTCAGCATTGTAGTAAGAACGTCCACTACTAAATTAAACAAAAGCGGGGAGATGGGGTCACCTTGCCTAAGGCCTTTACCAGCAAGGAAAAAAATCACTTTCACAGTTATTTAACTTGACCCCAACAGACCCCCCATGAGTAAGTTGCTGGATCCAACTGTCCTCTATGAAAGGCTTGGAAAAGATCTAAGAGATCATTTTTCACCAAGTCCCAAAAATGCTGGTAAAACAAGAAGGGAATCACATCAGGACCAGGAGCCCCATCAGGATAAGAGCTAAAAATGGCTTCCTTCACCTCTGTCTCTGAAAAAGGGGCTTCTAGCAGCTCATTTTCAGCAGGAGAGACTTTTTCAGAAGCAGAGAAAAAATTGTTTTGTAGAGAGAACCCAGAAGGGTTTTCTTTCTTAAACAGGTCTTTGTAGAAGTCACTAGCCACTTTCACATCTCATCTACCTTAGTAACAGGGCCATTAGGGTCATCAAGGGAGTGAATGAGGGTTTTCCTCCTCTGGTTAGCTACTGCATGGAAGTAAGAAGTATTTCTATCACTTCCAACAAATCTAGCAGAACTGTGGGTTTTCCTTCTGATAGGGCAATTCTCAACTTTATGGGTAACCATTTTGTAGATAAAACAACTCTTGGGCTTGACACATTTATCCAAATGATGCCTTGGTTCCCCACAGTTGTAGCAGATCACCTCAGAGTATGCCTTAAGGCCCGAAGCAGGGGCAGGAGCAGTTTTCTGGATGTCCTATCTCTTCTTTTGCTGATTCTTGCCTTGAGATTTCCCACTGATCTGAGAGTCAGAACCACCAGCAGATTGGTCTTGGGCAATTACAGGAGCCTGCCCAGATTGTGCCCCCATTTGGGGCAGAGGTGGGCCGTACCACTGCCCAACCGGCGCTCCCTCCCATTGTGATAGGGGAAATTCATCGGAGTTCCTGGTTCTTGCTCATCCTCCAGCCAGATGTTGTCTCTCAGGAAGCAGAAATAACCACCAGACAACTCAATTGAAGCAGATTGCAAGCCTAATTTCAATCTTCTGCAGGTTTGGGGGAGAGGTAAGGTAGGGGATCCACCTGCTCCGGCTCCGGTGGCGTGCTATTGGCAGGAGTCCAGTCAAGCATTCCCATCTTGCAGCACGGCATGGATCTCCTGAATTCACTTCTCCTTTCGCCCATCGAACGAACGCAATCGGCGGCTCACTGGGGTGGGGCATCCTATGCTTTTCCATGAAATCTCCTTCGAAGTAGATCTGCAGGGCTAGATTCAGCAGCTCCCAATCCACATGATCCTTGCACATCCGAGCATACCTACGCGAGTGAGAGAACGGATTCGGTCCCTCCTCGGCTTCCTCCCTCGCAGCTTCCTCCTCTGCTTCCCTCCATTCGCCCGTGCACTGGGTCGAGGAGAGAGCGTCGTCGCGGATCCGCATCGCCCGCTCCCTCCATCTCCTCCCTCGAGTCTCCCGCAGCACCGCCAGCGCGACGGAGTCGAGCGGCTGGAGCATCCACGGGAAGGCTTTGTAGACATGTGGGAGATGCATCTTGTACATCTGCCTGTCTTCCAGCCATTCCCCTATGGATATGGCCGACGACTCCATGGGGCGCGCGAGCGGACTTGCTGAGGGGGCAAGCGCGCCCGGAGTCAGGAGGTGGGGGGTGGCGGCGAGATCTATTTGCCAATTACTCCCTCCTTTTCGGTTTATAGGGCTCAATTCAAAAATCTCACCAACCAAGGTAGATGATGAATGGTGGAATACTTTTTGTAGTTTGCAAAAGCACCTAATTAATGCACTTGTTTTCCTCAAAAAATTATGTTTATCAATGCATAAATTGCAATGCATGCATGCATGCATAAAGTACATGCATTGGTCAATTTTCTCTTAATACTTGCATGCAATGATTTAATGCACCTTGGAATCTGAACATGTGATGGAAAACAACCAAATTGAGCCTTATAAAATTGAAAAACTAAAATTTTGAGATAAGCCCTATAAACCGAAAAGGAGGGACTATGTGAACTAAACAGTCAACATATAAAATAATTTAAATATATATAATATAGTTAGAAGGGAAACATAAGTTGGACCTCGCGTTCCTATTCTTATATAGAAAAATAGAACATACCTCTGCGCTTTCTTAAAAAAAATACATAAATTGGGCTGGCAAAAACAAAACCTCGGATGGGAGGTCCATAGGCCGGTCGATACATGACGGCCCTAAGAAAATACAAACATGCCTATGGACCTCCCATCCGAGGTCGTGGGCTGCGCATGTTAAAAATGAAAGCCTAGACGGGGCAGCCCAAAACCACGTCCAACACTTGCCAAAACTTCGTCCTCGTTTTCTCTGTGTTTCGCACACTCGACATTGTGTGGGCATTTTGACTGTGCGTCATATGAAGATGTGCTATGCATGAATGTTGATCAGCATGATGTTAACTGGCTGGTAGTTCCATTTTCGACCATGAATAAAACTTCCAACATGATGTTAACCCTATTTGAAAAGGCCGTCTTAATATAAATGCTCTGCCTCTGAAAGTTGCAGTTTCTTATCTGAAACTGAACTTGCAGTTTCTAATCTGAAACTGAAACTTGCAGTTTCTTCTCTGAGAATCACATTGTCTGCACTTTTATACTCCTATGAAACTACATTTTTAAGTGCTAAAAATAGATCTCTAGAATTCATAAAATACTTCATATGCTCAATACTGCAAATCTGAAATTCAAAAGACATTCATATCTGAAAGTACTCTCAAAATACACAACACAAAACACAATTCATAACCTGCAAATACTGACAACCCTAAGCTCCTCCTGACAATTCACAACCTGCTCGACTATTGGGCTGGGGGGGGCAGCCCCCTCCTATTCCTCGGTGGTAGACAACCGCCCCGTGAGACGATGTGAACGGCGAGGGACACGATGGTGGGGAAGCGTTGTCGGGCCAACTGCTTTTCTCCTCTTGCAGTTGGGTTCGGTCGACGAAGACTCCACCGGCTCGCTCTGGCAGGACACCCTCACAAACGGCACCCTGTAGATGCTCGATCCTTCAATCTCTGGTGGATGCTCCATCTGGGATCGATACTGCCACCACCGCTCCCTCACGATCGGATTCGGTGAATATGTTTGCTCCATGGCCTGGAGGAGTAGCTCTATGTACTCCGGCGCGACTCCCTCCGGGAGTATCGCCGCCTTTTCGCTCCGTTGCAGATATTTGGCCATGGATGTCGCCGTCGCCGCTAGTTGGTCCTTGTTGTCAAACCAAGACTGTATCTCCAACATCCTAGCTAGCTTCACAGGGTCGCCGTCTGCGATCCTCACGTATCGGTTGTACTCCTCCATCGATCTACTTCTCCACAGCACCTTCACTCGCCGGCGGTGGTTTTTGAATGGAAGAGGAGAGGAGCAGCGCTGGTTTTGGATTAGAACGGGAGAGGAGCGACGCTGGTTTTGGATTGGAACAGGAGAGAAGGGGCGGTGGTTTTGAAATGGAAGAGGAGAGGAGCGGTGCTGCATTTAGATTGGGAGACTAGTTAATGTGGGGTCGCTTTCTTAATTGAAGGGTAAATTGATTTTTATTTTGATCCAGTCAGAGCGCGCCGGCCCTCTCGTCCAATCCTAAATCACTGCCGCACGCTCCTCTCCCTCTTCTCCATTGCAAAACCACCTCCTCTCCTCTCCATCATCTCCATTCCAAAACCACGGTCTCGCCTCTCCCTCTTCTCTATTGCAAGACCACCGTGTCTCCTCCGTTTTCTAGACGCTTTGCTCCATGGCGCGGGCGCAGTCCATGGATACAAAATTAGTATACTGTATACTATTTAAAAGTCGAGGGCGGGGCTTTTCCTGCGCGGTAGGCGGCGGGGCAGTTCCGCCTAGTCGGTTCGACAGAGACGCGAGAAGACGAGGGAGTAGGCTGCTGCAAATGTAGGGCTGTGTGATTTGACAACGAGTTACTGCTGGACAGGTGGGGCCCCGTGATTTGACTTTCCATTATCATTTTAACTATGGCGCTACGACCGGCGTGAGTCTCCCAGATTCCTGACCACCTCCATACAGGTGCCTCTCCCAATGCTCCACCATGTAGTAGAGGCTGGCTCTTGCATGAGAGCCCAGTTCTCCACTTTTTCCTTGCCTCTCTTTCCTCCACATATGCAAAAATGCCATGTAAAGCGCACTATTGTACTTACTTTTACTTGCTCCTACAGGTGCTTAAGCTTGCCACATAGGCATAAAGTCTGATGTGGCAAGTTAATCAAGAAGAGAGAGACTAGTTTGGTGCCCCAAGGAAGAAACGGTGCTAAGCGCGTGTACCTAGGTGAAAAGACAATTTTGAGTCTATAGCTAATTAAATGAAGCAAACTAGCAACACCATTTCATTGGAAGAGGTCACTCCTTGGCAAATGCAATAAATACACGTGCTTACTAGCACCATTTCTTCCTTGAGTACGAAGAAAGAGATAGAGAGGAGTAACAAAAGATACACTTATAGCCAACCTTGTTGTAGTATGAGTGACTAAGTGATGACTATGTATGACATGCCAACATCAGATAGCCTAATGGACCGTGTTAAATCTCCAAGGGCGCAAGCGCGCGAGCGACACGACGGTCGTGGTAGGCGCGACCATGATACGGGCTGCTGGCAGCCCTTGGATCTGAGATCAAACGGTCGCATGCTAAGTTGCTGAAAATTTGCAGAATAACCCTCCAGGATAGGATATTCACCCATAGGTCTAGAATCACGCCATGCAACCGTTCGATCTCAGATTCAAGGGTTCTCGGAAGCCCGTATCATGGGAGAATGGAATGCCACTACCCTTCCGTTCGCACGCTGGCAGTTCGCTCCTACTCGTCCCCGCACGTCCTTCAATACTACGGCGGTTCGCTCCTAGTCGTCTCGTCCATTAACATTACGGCAGTTCCACTAATCCTAACCCTCCTCCCAAATCCATGGCGTCCCAAATCTCCATGATCGGCGGTGAGTACAAGGTTAGAACCATCACCGGCGATGAGTTCGACGTCATCTACACCTGTTCTTCCGCGATGGTGAAAGGATGCCTTTCTCACTTCAGACGCATGTTCGAAAACTCAGATGATGAGTGGGTCGCTGGGCTAGATGTTGAGTACACCACAGTCCTGGGACGAGAGAAGGATCTAAAGGACGAAGAGAGGAAGAAGCCCGCCGTGATCCAGGTTTGCGTGCATGACTTATGCTTGGTCTGCCACATATGCCATGCCGACGTTGAGTGCCAGGATTTTAAGGACTTCCTCGGGAGCAACCTAGTCAAATTCGTTACTGTAGACTTTGGTAACGACAAAGAAATCCTGGGTCGGATAGGCCTCGTTGTAGGCAACCCCTTCGACCTCCAGAAGAATCGGCTGGTGCCCTCTCGCCAGCCTTCAATGCTGACCCTGGCAGGAGCCATGGTTCATCCTTCGTACGGTAAACTGGTGAAACCTCCATACACATTTCATCGTCATGCATGGCAGCAGAATGTACTAGATATAGACCACATCTAGTACGCTGCAATGGATGGCTACCTTTGCTTCAATATCTACAAGGGTTGGATGAAGAGCAACAGCCAAGTGTGCGGTTCAAGCAAAGAAGTATCGGCCAAGAGGAAGAGGGACAAGGATGAAGTCGAGGACGTGGATGAGGACTCCAAGTAAGGTGGCAGTGTCGTTGCTCATGGTGGTTCTAATGCAGTGTCTATCAGAACAGTTGCAAAGTTTAATTTCAGGTGTGCTTAATTTAATTTGAGGGGTGTGTTGTGCTGAGCCCCCAGCAGAACTATGTTATGTTTCTTCTCGTTACTTTAACTCTTCAGTACGTACATACTAGTATTTCTTACATTTCATCTTTTAGTTGGTATAGTACTACCACTCGTTTCTTCACATTATATACGTACAATATATATGGCGAACATCATATAGCCAGCAGTTTAGTTGTCAAAGAATTTCAGGGTGCTTAGTTTTGTCAAAGAATTCTAGGATGCTTAGAGGGTGCTTGGATCCAAGGGACTTATTTTAGTCTGACTAAAAATAGTCTCTTTAAGAGGCTAAAGTTCCAAGCACCCCTGACTAAAGAGGGGCTAAAACTAGTCTTGAGACTAAATTTTTTTAGTCAGGGGTACCCCTACTAAAATGTGGATTAGTCCTCTCTCTACTCATTTAACTCCTCTCCTTTAACACAGGCGAGTTCTGGATTGGAGGGTTTGGAGGATAATAAATGCTCATTAACTTGATTTTAGCCTTTTTAGTATTTGGATCCAAGCATGGGTGAGGCTAGAATGTTTTAGTCGCACTACTTTTAGTCATGGGACTAAAACGTATCCAAGCACCCTCTTAGTTTTTTTGAGGGGTGGGTTGTGCTGGACACCATTATTGTGACTAGCCTTTTTAATAGTACTATATGCATAATTTGGCAACGAGCGCTCTCTATATGTACCACCTTTTTTTTTAATTTCAAGTTTTGCTCCATGGCGCAATCCATCGATACTACTGCTGTACAAAAGTATACATTTTTTAAAAGGCTAGAGGGCGGGGCAGTCTAGCTTGGTCGGTTTCACGAGAGGTGAGGGCCTTTATGATTTGACAGCTCATTACTGCTGGTAGGCGAGGCCTTGTGATTTGACTGCTCGTATAAATGCACCGATGACCTGATCGAAGAGGAGCAAAGAACCGTGCGGTATACTCAAGTTTTCCACTGGAGTAGTACTGCGACGGAGGAGCACGAAACACGGCAGCCCAGTGCCATATGGCGATAAAAAATGATCTAATTTGCTAGTCATCTCATTGTTAGCATTGTTCTATTCATTCCTAAAAAAACATTGTTCTATTCATGCCTCGCAGAGAACGTGACACGTGCGGCGAAACACCCGAAGCAAAAGATGAAACACAGGAGCAAAAGAAGAAGGAAGATTATCACCCCAAATGATCTAATTCGCCGCGGAGTCGTAACCGCGTCTTCATCGCCTACACGAACTCCATCTCCTTGCGCGTCTCCTCCGCCATCTTCATCATTCTGTCCATGACGCGGCATTTCTCGATGCAAGCCTTCATCATCTGTTCCACGGCCATATTACCTACCTTGACAACAGCCGGGTGCTCGATGCGGAGCTTCGCCAACTCTTCCTTCTGTTCCATGGCGAGGGCCTGCAGCATCTTCATCGAGGAACTACTATTCTCATGCAGCTTCTTCCAGCCGGCGTTCTTCTCCTTCACAGGTCGATCTCGTGGCAGAGCTTCGCATTGTCCTCCCGAAGTCGCAGGATTTTGCCGGTCACCTTCTTCTCCGAGGCAATGCTCTTCTTCAGCAGCATCACGAAGCCGGCGGTCAACTCCCCCTGCTGATTGAGCTCAGCGGGTATGTCGTCGAGGCTCTCCTTAAGCAACTCCATCGAGCCTTGGATGAACTTCTTCTGCTTATTGAGCTGATCGGGCATGCCGTCGAGGGATAATGACTCCAGCTCCGCCGGCTCGGCATGTTCGCCTCCGCGGCTAGGGCGCTCCTGGGAGCCATCGCCTGCCCGTGAGAGATCTTTCGAGGTCTCTGCGTGGCGGCGAGCCCTCTCTTTTTTTTCCACAGCCTTGGTTGCCGCTCCCTTGTTACGAGTAGTTCTCGACCTAGAGCTCCGCTCACCGGCCATGGCAACGACGGACGAAGAAGAAGCACTTATGAGGAGGAAAGGTAGAGTGATTTTTGATTAGGTAGTTCCCCTTTTTATAACCTTAGTACTAGCACTAGTACTAATACCTGCATAGTGGGAACACGTTCAGGTTTGGTACGTACTACTAGTAGGTGTGAGCAGACTTTCGAATGTGATGGGAACAAGGTAAAGATTAATTGATGGTTTTGGTTTCGAGGCCCGAAACGGCTCCCGATGAGTTTAGCAGAACATAAATTTCAAGTACTACACTGCTCAAATGCGTAAATATTGAGTAGTGTGTTACTGTCAAAAATTGGCACAAAATACGAAGGAGACCAATGGAAGTACTACTAGAAACCCACGATTTAACTACTCACATGCGCGCAGTGGAGTAATAATGTCTTTCTTCCGCCCTCACGTCCACTCAATTTGCATGCACTGTATTAATCGACCATCAATGAAGTGAACGACTTTACACGCGTCAAATTATCACATGGGGTGGATCTTGGTACAAAATTGCGTCCGCCCGTGTACCCACGTGTGCGTGCGAGGAATGAGTGCGTGCATGGCATGCGTGCACATCTTCGCTTCGTGCATGTACCGCCAGTATGGCTCAGGGAGGACGAGTACATTCTTCTGGAACCAGCAGCACGTCACTATGATCAATCCACGCAAGGAGGTCGCGAAAACGCCTACACATGTGCCACGTGGCTTCATGAACTGTAAGAGAGACACTGTGTAGCGTGCCATTGGTATTCTAGTTTACGTGTTTTGCACAAACTCGAAATACTAGTAAGGTACACGTGCATTGCACGCATCAGATTTTGCAACCAAATTATGAATAAATACCACACAATAGCATGTAAGCTCTAAGTCATATATGCCTGATGTAGCCCTTCGTTTAATTCTTATAGTTCATCTCATTCAAAATCAATTAGTTTTTATAAAAAATCTAAGAACGCGGGAATAGGAAAAACATGGGATTATAGTGGAACGTCATCTTGAATCCTACAGGATTGTACGAGTGTTTGATTGTGCATAGAAAAAACACAGAATTCTTTCAAAGAGGTTTGAGTGGATGGGATGTTTCCTATGAAATCTAGTGCAAATGAATCATATGGAAAAATTCCTATGGTTTACAATCCTACGAATCAAACAACCAAGATAGGAAAAATTCCTAGTGATTAGAATCCTCCAAAATTCCTTTGAGCATCCTTTGAATAAAAGAAGCCCTTAATATATTTTATGATTCATGGAATTGTGCGTTGTAAAGCATAAAGTAAAAACAAATAATGGAAATTCAACTAGAAAAAAAGTTTGGGCAGTTATGATACGGAAGAATCTAGAACAAAAGAGAACCACTGTTGTTTTGAGGTTTGTGCATTATGCTTAAGTTCAACCATGGAGTCTGCTAGATTGTACATGTGGCAAAATCCGATGGGTGGGCTAGAAGATGGTGCGAGGGGCCGAGTGGAGGGAGACTATGAAGGAATGCACAAGTGGAGATCGATATTTAGAGAGAGGGGGCGAACACGTGCGCTGATGCGCGCAGTGGCGGAGCCATGAAAAATAAATGAGCTAGGGGGCCAAGCATTGCTAATCCTTTACGAGGAGGGTCAATTCATGAACTTAAACCATTTTTAGCAGCAATTGTCTAATGATCACATTCATATTAGCCTTGATATATAGTGATGTTAGGGGGAAGGGGGCAGGGCCCTTACTACCCCCTGTCTTCGCCATTGTGCACGCGTCTGAGAGATGAAGAGGAAGGCATGGATGATGAGAGGGGGACGTTGGATACATAATTAATGTGGGTGTATTAGCTATATATGTTAATCCTATATAGAGAGATATAGATTGATCGAAGTGGACGTGGGAAAGAGGGTGAGACCTCACTAGATATATCGATTGATCGATTTGTGTGGAAAACTATGAAAGACCTAGCTATATACACACATACATAGAGGAACATCGATCGTTGCGCATGCACGCGTGAGAGATAAAGAATGCCCGATATGATGGAGAGGGGGATGTGTGTTGGTGTGTGCCTTCATGGGAGACCGACCTGAAGAAAAAGATTGCATGCGTGCGATGGATAATGCCGACTGGTAGTGTGTGTGCATGCATGCACGAGAGAAAGTTAGTGGTACAATTATAAAGAGAGGACTACTGTGTGGGTGTAAAAGAATAGCTGAATAGGTGAGGTCACAATCAATGTAAAGTTGAATTCAAATATTTGAATAAGAGATCCTGATGTTTGAAACCCATGCATGCATGAATATAACGGAGATCTGCGCGGTGTGGTTTGGAAACGAGCATGTTGTAATGTATACACATTGAACAAGGTCAGACTGATTTGAATTTGAGATACCGATGGCACACATCATTTGGCCACGTCGCACCCGTGCATGGACACACTATTCTAATTGGAGATGATGGGCGGCTTTTGCATCACATATCTATATCTATACCCCTATATATATTATATTTTTTTATATTGTGTGCGGGTAACTTTAACTTTGAAAGATGGTCATTGGATGAGGCGAATCCGATGGTCCAAAGAGGGCAAATTTGAGCACTACTGGCCGTTGGATATCATCTAGATTCCACCAGATTTCGCCACATGTATAATCTAGAAGACTCCATGGTTGAACTTAAGCATAATGCACAAACATCAAAACGCAAGCACTTATTATTTGTTCTAGAATCTTCCGTATCAGAATTGCCCAAATGTTTTTCTACATGATTTGCCATTATTTGTTTTTACTTTATGTCTTACGACGCACAATTCCATGAATCTTAAAATAGATTAGCTTTCTTATAAAAACTAGATGATTTTGAATGAAATGAACTATAAGAATTAAACGAACATCTACATCATGCATATATGACTCAAAGCTTGCATGCTATAATGTGGTATTTATTCATAATTTGGTTGCCAAATCTCATGCGTGCAATGCATGTGTACCTTACTCTAGTCTAAATGGTGTTTGTGTGTGTGTTGTGCGTGTTGAGGTGCAAATTGTCTTTTTTTGGGGTACACGTTAAGCTTGCTCTTCCGAAATTTCAAGCCGCGCCTTGTTATGCCGAAAATTCAAGCTAGCGTCTCTGTCTATCGTGCTGCGAAACTCCCACCTCTTCAACCCGCGCCTTGTTAGCCCGAAATATTTAAGATATATCTTTGTCTCATTGTGCTCCGACAACTCCCTCCATGTCAACCCGCGCCTTGCTATTCCGAAATTACAACGCGCGCGAAAACTCCCACCTCCTATGAAATCCAGACACGCGAAATGCCCGTGGTACCCCTGAACCGAAAGAACCGCCTCAAATCGGTGGGGGTACTTTCGTAACTTACCCCACATTTCGGACAAGCGCGTCTCTAAGCCATGGTTCCCCACTGCCATCCCATTCGCCCACCCATTCGTACACCGAGGCCGCGAAAACCTGCGACGAAACCCCACACCCTGCTCCGTCCGCCACCCAGCCGGAGCCTCTTCCCCGACGATGTCGTCCACAACAACACCTCGACGTCCCTCATCCACCGTACCGGATGAGGATCCGTCGTCGATCTCATCGTCCCGCCGGTTCAGCCACCCCGTCCTCCACCTCCAAGGAGCTGCCCCGACGTTCCCCTCGTCTTTCACGCCACCTCCATTCCCACACCGCCGTCTTCACCTGCACCACCGGAAGAGCATCATCATCACCGTTTCCTCGGATGAATTTGTGGCCTAATCGGCGCCACCAAAGAGGTTGTACACTAATCGCCGCATTTTCTTCTTGACTCGATCTCACGGTGCTGCCGGCGCTCGGTCCCGAGCCGACATGGCGCGGCTCCATCCATGGTGGCGTCGCTGGCCACTTCCTCCATGGCGTCGCTCCCTCAACGGCGACGTCCACATCAGTAGGACCTGATGCTGCTTTAGCTCTCGCTCGGGCTGCTGCTCTGCTCTTGCTCTCGGTCCCCTGCCTGGTCTGCTCTTGCTATTGCTCTTGCTCGCGTTGCTGCTCTCGCTCTTGCTCTTGCTTGCGATGCTGCTCCGATTTAGCTACACTTCAGTCGACTGAATCGACTTTTGGATCAGTCGATTTTCAGGTGGTGGGGGGGGCTCGCCGGGGTGAAGGAAGAACCAGCCGCAACGGGGAGGGGGGCTCGCCGGAGAGATACCCCACTATCTATCTTAGGGTTCAGGATGGGGGCGGTGGTCGCCGGCGGTGGCGGGGCGTTGGCGGGTCGGTGGCGTGGGGATCGCCGAGGAAAAAGCTCGGCACGGGGTGGCCTAGAGGGATGGCCAGGGCGGCGGCGGATTGGCGGTGGGGAGTGTTTTCGGGGCGGGCGGGGCGGCGCACCGCCGGCCACGGGCGGTGGGGGGCTGCTGGTTGGCCGACTCAGGGTGGTGGAGGTTGAAGATGAACCGCAGGCCCTTGATTTCGTATCCAACGGCTGCAAAATCGACTGACCAGAGATGAAAAAGTCAGTCAACCGACATGTAGCCTCACCTTGCTAGTGCGTTTAGTTTCGACAGCAAAATTCAGTTTCGACGGCAAAATTAAGTTTCGACAATTAAGTTCAGTTTCGACAGTTAAGTTCAGTTTCGACAGTTAAGTTCAGAGATGAGCGGCTGATGTATTTTACATCTAGCACTTTGTGGTTATGTATTTTACGTCATGTATTGGAGATGCTATTAGAATTCCACTCAGGTTAACATTGTTCATTTTCTCTCTTGTCCTGCTTCAGCCTCGGCGTCGTACAACTCACCGGAGCTGCTCCAACGACGAAACCCTCCATCACAGCGAAGCAGTACCTCGGGCTCCATCTCCAGACGCCTAAGATCTTCTTCCCCTCCTCCGACATCCAAGTCAGCCGGAGCATCCTCACCGGCCAACCCAATCACGCTGAGATCGACATGGCTTCGCCAAAGAGGTTCTACACTTGTTGCATCTCTTTTTTACTCTACATGTTATATATATTGTCCACTGAGCACTTGTAGTAATGGAAAATACGATTATTTTATCCTACTATATGACAAGCAGTGAGGTACCAGGAAACTTAGCTATTCGTGATGGACTCTCTTGAACGCCATCATTATTTATCTCTGCGCGTTTCAGTTGTGCATTTGTCAATGGGCCTGGGAGTTGAGCTAGTATGGCAGTGGCCTGGGTCCAAAGTAATAGAAGTAGCACAAAAACATTTTTTAGTGTAGGATTTTCCTTGCTCAAGCCTGCCTACTAGAATCGCCAGTGTTTGAAAGGAAAAGTGAATGAAAAACATCGGAATTGGAAAGTTTCCTATGGTACTACTTTTCATGAATTTGGTGCAAAGGAATGGAGCAAAGGAAAACTGTAGGATTTGTTCCTTCAGTGTCTCCTTGAAAGAAAAACCACAGGAATTCTAATTTCCACTTCTCCTCCTTTTCATATACCTATTCATCAAGCACAAGACTAAGAGATAGTACCATAATAGCATTATAACCGTACATTTTCTTGTGGTTTGACTTAATCTCACCATGCTTTTTTGCATCCTGTGATCTTCCAATTGTTGTGAATCAAACACCCAGATTGGCAGAAATCCTGTGTTTTTAAATTCTCTATTTTGCACGTGCATTCCTATCCTATTTCTGTCTATTTCCTATCCCTGCATTGTTAGAATCCTCAAATTCAAACAAGCCCTTACTCAATTACTTCTGTTATAGATATGTGTCAAAGAAAACCTTGTGTGGTTTGTCCTGCTCCTGAGGCGCTGTGTTCCACCCCAGCTCAGCTGCTCCAATGACGGAAGGGTTCACCACAGCAGGGATCCGCTCTCCAGACTGTCTTTCGCCGCCTCAGATCTTCTTCCCCGCTGCCGACAGCCACGACAACTGCATTACCATCATCAACTGAGCAGATGACCTTGAGGACTACACGGGTCCGGAAGAGAGGTCACACTCTTCCGTGTCTGCTTACGTTATGCGTCGCTTAATATGATGACATGCTACATTATCGTCGTGTTCACCTATTAGACTCCGAGTCAGTTCCAAACTGATGCTGAAACTTGAGTTTTTAAATGGTTGTGGGGTACATATTGGGGCAGCAATCAGTACTATCTGTCTACTATCTGGTTAATCTCCGGTGTCTACTATGAGTTTCATGTTGGGTGCAAACAAACATTAAAGGAGCCATTATCTATATTTTTTAACTAAAGCTATTATCTGCCTACTATCATTGGTTTTGGGTCTATCCACAGTTTGCTACCATCACTCTGGATTTGTGCATGCACTCCTTACATAATCTCACAATGTTTTATTCCTATGCATGCCAGTTATTGTACACAATGGAACTGATCATGTAGAGCAAAATAGATGAGCCTTGCGTGGCAATAAAATTTCATGCAGATGTCGTTCCATGGTGGGCGCAAAGGCAGCCCCCCTCCACCCATTTCGGATCGTAATCAAGAGGAAGATAACTGTTATGAGGGGGATTCAGAAGGAGAAGACCACTCCTATTTACCCCATGAGGTCTTTGCTCTAACTTGGCATGCTGATGTTGGTAATATCATGCATATGGTGCCTTGCATAGTTTACTGTATACATTAAAGATGTCATCTGCTTAGTTTAGACATGCTTTGTGTCAATGCCATCTGTTTAGTTTCTTTATCGTATATGTGAATCATGCAATGCCATCTTGTCTAGCCAGGCATCATATATGTGAATTTTGCAATGCCACCCTGGTTAGCCAGTCATATTATATGTGAATTATATCATGCCATCATTTTTTATTACGTGTTAAATTTGTCAACAATTTTAGTACATTCAATTACTCTTCCTGTGCATCAGCCATTTGGCACGATCATGGGAAAATCTGGAGTGGAAACAAGGTCTTCAGAGCAGACAATGCTATCTGACGAAGCGCATGTCTTGCTGGTTACCGATAGCTCCTCAGAGGAGGATTCAGAGACAGATGACCAGTCATATTCCCCCCCCCCCCCCCGAGGTGCATGCCCTAACTTGGCAGGGTTATGTTGCTCATATCATGCGTATGGTATCTTGCATTGCTATTTTGCTTAGTTTATGCATGCTTTGTGTGAATGACACCTGTTTAGTGTCTAATTACCATATATGTGAATTATGCAATGCCATCTTGTTGCAAGACATTATATATGTGAATTATGCAATGTTATCTTGTTGCAAGGCATTATGTATGTGAATTATGCAATGCCATGCTATTTAGGCAAGCGTCATATATGTGAATTATATCATGCCATCCTTTTTTTGTATTTCTCATTGCTTTTCTTGACAATGTTTGTATATTCAACTGCTTTTCCTGTGCATCAGCCATTTGAATTGGTGATGGAGAAATCTGGAGTGAAAACAAGGTCTTCAGAGCAGACAATGCTACCTGCTGAAGCAGATATCTTGCTGGTTACAGATAGCTCTTCAGAGGAGGATTCAGAGGCAGATGACCAGTACTATTATCCCCCTGAGGTGTATGCTCAAACTTGGCAGGGTTATATTACTCATATAATGCATATGTTGTATTGCAATGCTTAGTTTTTACATCTTATACACAATATTGAATGCCATCTCCTTAGTTGACACATCATATATGCGATTGCCCTCTGCTCACTTCCTTAGTATATAAATCATATATTTGAATTATGTCATGCTATGATGTTTACATAGAAAGCATGTATCTAAATTATGGCATGCCAACCCATTTTCTAAAGACATAATATAGTTATATCATCTCATCCTGTTTACATAGTCATCATATTTAAATTATGTCATTCTATCCGTGAATTATATCATGCCATCATGTTTCCATCGACGGCATGTTTGTGATTTATGGCATGCCAGCCACTTTAATAGACACATCGTATAGTTATATCATGTCATCTTGTTTACATAGTCATCATATTTTGAAGTATGTCATTCTATCCTGTTTAGTTAGCCATCATACATGTGAAATTGTGTCATGCTATCCTGTTTAATTAGCCATCATATATGTGAAATTATGTCCTGCTATTCTGTTTGCTTAGACAACATAAATGTGAATTATTTCATGCCCCTGTTTTGTTCCCTACTATCCATTGCACCTGTCTATCTTACAATGTCTGTACATTCAATTACTTTTCTTGTTTATCAGCCATTTCAATTGGAGGGAGTGATGGCAGTATCTGTGGGAGTAAAAACACGGTCTTCAGAAAAGATCGCGCTACATGTCGATGCAGGTAGAACCACGGTTGTACTTGCCCAAGAACCAGCCCCACCACACATAACCCACACTCATACAGATTGTACCCCTACCCAGTTGGACAGAGAACCAGCTACACCCCTTCTAACCCCAACCCCAGCAGATAGACACCCAGTTCCCGTTGACACAGCACCGTCTCCACCACAGAATCACGAGGACCACCACTCCGAACCCGAAGTCAACGCTTAAAGCAGAAGAAGAATTGTTCTCAGGTCAGGTTCCGTAGCTATGGTTCATACTACTTTGCTCTTGCATCACTGTATTTACTGATACCAACTAATTTCAAATTTGAAGGATGCAATTGAAACTCCAATGGCGCAACAGGTATGTTTTAAACCTGTTTCTTCAACGTGTTTGGCTATTTGCTGTTGTAACTTGCTCTATCTTGATTTCAGTTTCAATTGAATAAACAGTTATGTTCTCATGCCATGCACATTACAAGTGTTGTTATTGCTGTGTAGTTTCCCACACTTATATTCTGCCTATGCTGCTTTGTCTTAAATAGATATGATTCAAATTGTATCTATCTTGATTTGGCAACATAAACTAGAATGATATAGACCATACAGTGACCATACTACATAGATATATGTTTGTTTCATGTTGTTATCCTGTCCACCTTACTACTGAACTGGTAAACCTGAGATGTGTTTGTTTGTTTCTCTTTTAGAACGCGGATAAAATATTGGAGAAGAGTACCCTGTTATGCAATGGTAAAGGAAGTAATGCAGATAAGGTTCAAGATAGTGAGACATCCCTGTTGGTCTCCAAGAAAGCTGATAAAAACTATATTGAAGACACTGAGACAACCCCAAAGTCCTGTCTTGATGTAGTGTTCAAGTTACTGTCTACCACTGCTGGCACCAGCTCTTCGAACTCGTTGCTTGAATCAGTTCGGCTTCTTGAGTCTCAACTTCAAGTTGAAAGACATCGATCAGATGTTATGCGACAGGAAGCCGAAGGACTGAGGAAGTCCCTGCAGAATTCAGATGCATACTTTCTGGTGCAACAGCAAGCGCTAGAGGACTTAAGCGCCAAACAAGAGAAAGTTAATAAGCTTGCTAAGCATCTTGCCAGCATTATGGGTACCCAGGATATTGTTTCTTGAGCTCTTCTGAAGTGGTTTCAGTTTTGGACTTGTTTTGCTGCGACGTTTATATGATGTTGTGTTCCCTATATTTGCACTGGTGGCGAACTTTGATGCCCAATGGATGTAATATGTGTAATAGCCGTGATAGCCTAGTGTAAGTTGCTTGCTTATTTATTTCCTTGTTGTCTTGTTTATTTGTTTGCTTGTAGTCAGTGCGGTTCTTTTTCTGCGGTTTGCTAGTGGGTGCAATAACCTATTTTTTAAAACTAGGCCACAATAACCATGGGCTAATATTTACTGTAGTGACACTGGGCCTCCTACGGGCCGTAGAAACTGTGGGCCTTCTACGGGCCATATAAACAGTGGGCCTTCTACGGGCCGTATAAACAGTGGGCCTTCTACAGGCCGTAGAAACAATGGGCCTTCTACGGGCCCTATCATCAATGGGCCTTCTACGGGTCGTATCATCAATGGGCCTTATACGGGTCGTATGATCGATTGGCCAAACATGGGCCGAACATACCGCATTCTGGCCGTAAACGGGCTAGAGTTGGAATCGTCCGTTCATGGGCCGACCATAACGGGCCATCGTTAATAGGCCGTATTTGATGACGCTATGAAAACGGCCCAACGTATTAACAGACCACAAACGGGCCGACTATAACCACGGGCTGAATTTGGCCCACAAGTAGAAAATGACAGCAACGGGCCGTAAGTAAATGAATGCTGGAAATGAGCCCAAGAATAAATGGGCTCTGAAGAAGGCCGGAAGATAACATGGGCTGGAAACGGCCCAACGGTATAACGGGCCGTTAATGGGTATAAAGTGATACACTGTTCATCACGGCCAGTTTCACCACGGCCGTTAACGGGTGTAAAGTGATACGCTGTTCATTACGGGTCAGTTTCACCACGGGTCGTTAATAGGCCAAGAGTTACATAGGGCCTCCTATGGGCCGAAAGACGTCATGGGACATACATGGGCCAGAAGTGAAAACAGGCTGGAATCATATTGGATGGCCCAGATGACGCTACTGGGCCTAATTCGGATAGGGCGTAACGGGCCTTGGGTTAGCGGGCTGTAAATGGGCTATATTCGAACAGGCCGTTAATAGGCTTTCCATGGGCCGGCCCGCCAGCTTTTGACCAAGGCAAATGGGCCGGCCTTTACACAGGAATGGACCTTTGTTGGGCCATTCCACGTGTCGACGTATCATAGGCGCCTATCTGACCCACTGACGAGTTGACACGTGTTTCGTCCGGCCAATAAGAATTTTACACGTGGAAATTTCCCATTGGTCGGGGCTGTTAACGGGTTATCGGATCCAAAACCCGACCCGATAGCTTAACGGTGTTCCATTATGGTGGATGCCACGTGTCGGTCACCCTTGACGGAAGCACTTCTGTGACGCGCAATTTATCTTCATGGAAGTGGACACTTCTGTGATGATAATTTTGGCAATGTCATGGAACACTTCTACGACAGCACAGGTATGACTATCTTGATTATGTCATAAATTTGTCATGCATGTACATGCATGACAAAAAAAGCGACCTACTGTGACAAACACGTATCATCACGGAAGTGTATTTTTTTGTAGTGTTTACTAGAGTCAATAATCTAGTTCACATTGCTATGTGATTAATACCCAAAGAGTACTAAGGTGTGATCATGTTTTGCTTGTGAGGGAAGTTTAGTCAACGGGTCTGCCACATTCAGATCCGTATGTATTTTGCAAATTTCTATGTCAACAATGCTCTGCACGGAGCTACTCTCGCTAATTGCTCCCACTTTCAATATGTATCCAGATTGAGACTTTGAGTCATCTGGATCAGTGTCAAAACTTGCATCGACATAACCCTTTACGACAAACCTTTTGTCACCTCCATAATCGAGAAACATATCCTTATTCCACTAAGGATAATTTTGACCAATGTCCAGTGATCTACTCCTAGATCACTATTGTACTCCCGTGCCAAACACAGGGCAGGGTATACAATAGGTCTGGTACACAGCATGACATACTTTATAGAGCCTATGGCTGAGGCATAGGGAATGACTTTCATTCTCTCTCTATCTTCTGTTGTGGTCGGGTTTTAAGTCTTACTCAGTTTCACACCTTGTAACATAGGCAAGAACTCTTTCTTTGACTGTTCCATTTTGAACTACTTCAAAATCTTGTCAAGGTATGTACTCATTGAAAAACTTATTAAGCGTCTTGATCTATCTCTATAGATCTTGATGCTCAATATGTAAGCAGCTTCACCGAGGTCTTTCTTTGAAAAACTCCTTTCAAACACTCATTTATGCTTTGCAGAATAATTCTACATTATCTCTGATCAACAATATGTCATTCACATATACTTATCAGAAATACTGTAGTGCTCCCACTCACTTTCTTGTAAATACAGGCTTCACCTCAAGTCTGTATAAAACTATATGCTTTGATCAACTTATCAAAGCGTATATTCCAACTCCGAGATGCTTGCACCAGTCCACAGATGGATCGCTAGAGCTTGCATATTTTGTTAGCACCTTTAGGATTGACAAAACTTTCTTGTTGCATCATATACAACTCTTCTTTAATAAACCCATTAAGGAATGTAGTTTTGTTTATCCATTTGTCAGATTTCATAAAATGTGGCAATTGCTAACATGATTCGGACATACTTAAGCATAGATACGAGTGAGAAACTCTCATCGTAGTCAACACCTTGAACTTGTCGAAAACCTTTTTGCGACAATTCTAGCTTTGTAGATCGTAACACTACTATCAGCGTCTATATTCCTCTTGAAGATCCATTTAATCTCAACGGCTCGCCGATCTTTGGGCAAGTCAATCAAATTCCATACTTTGTTCTTATACATGGATCTCATCTCAGATTTCATGGCCTCAAGCTATTTCGTGGAATCTGGGCTCATCATCGCTTCCTCATAGTTTGTAGGTTCGTCATGGTCAAGTAACATGACCTCCAGAATAGGATTACCATACCACTCTGGTGCACATCTCACTCTGGTTTACCTACGAGGTTCGGTAGTAACTTGATCTGAAGTTACATGATCATCATCATTAGCTTCCTCACTAATTGGTGTAGTAGTCACAGGAACAGATTTCTGTGATGAACTACTTTCCAATAAGGGAGCAGGTACAGTTACCTCATCAAGTTCTACTTTCCTCCCACTCACTTCTTTTGGGAGAAACTCCTTCTCTAGAAAGGATCCATTCTCAGCAATGAATATCTTGCCTTCGGATCTGTGATAGAAGGTGTACCCAACATTTTCTTTTGAGTATCCTATGGAGACGCACTTCTCCGATTTGGGTTTGAGCTTATCAGGTTGAAACTTTTTCACATAAGCATTGCAACCTCAAACTTTAAGAAACGACAGCTTAGGTTTCTTGCCAAACCATAGCATACGATGTCGTCTCAACGGATTTAGATGGTGCCCTATTTAACGTGAATGTAGCTGTCTCTAATGCATAACCTCAAAACTATAGTGGTTAATCGGTAAGAAACATCATAGATTACACTATATCCAATAATAGTACGATTATGACGTTCGGACACACCATTATGCTGTGGTGTTCCAGGTGGCACGATTTTGTGAAACTATTCCACATTGTTTTAATTGAAGACCAAACTCGTAACTCAAATATTTGTCTCTGCGATCAGATCGTAGAAACTTTATTTTCTTGTCACGATGATTCTCCACTTCACTCTAAAGTTTTTTTGAACTTTTCAAATGTTTCAGACTTATGTTTCATCGAGTAGATATACCCATATCTGCTCAAATCATCTGTGAAGGTCAGAAAATAACGATACCCGCTGCGAGCCTCAATATTCATCGGACTGCATACATCAGTATGTATTATTTCCAATAAGTCAGTTGCTTGCTCCATTGTTCCGGAGAACGGAGTCTTAGTCATCTTGCCCATGAGGCATGGTTCGCAAGCATCAAAATGATTCATAATCAAGTGATTCCAAAAGCCCATCAGCATGCCGTTTCTTCATGCGCTTTACACCAATATGACCTAAACGGCAAGGGATAATTAGATTTATGCCCCTAGTTGTGTCCCACTCGTCTGTTTTACCCCTAATTCCCAAAAGTCACCGGTTCTGTCCAAGTCACTTTGCTCTTGTTATGCTTTTGCCCTTTGATCGTTTGACCGTCAGTTTGAAAAATTCATAACTAGTTCATACTAAATCATAAAAATGCAAATAAGATACCAAAATGTTCGGAAAAACATCACCTATATGTGAGTGTCATTTTCATTCATGAAAAAAGTGTTGGAAGGTGCCCATCCGAGTTTTAGCTCTTATGCTACCACCATGAATAGTAAAATCTAAAAAAGTTCAAAAAATTCAAAAGAAAATTTTGTGGCAAAGAATGACAAATGTTTGAAGTGCTTGCCAAGTTTCATCAGGGAATAACATTCGTGGGTGCCGCGGCAAAAAAACAACCAACACTCCAAAATAGATTATTTTTTTGCCACGACTTCCATGAATGTCATTCCCTGATGAAACTTGGCAAGCACTTAGAACATTTGACGTTCTTTGCCTTCCTATTTTTTTGAATTTTTTTACATTTTACTATTCATGGTGGTATCAAAAGAGCTAAAACTCGGATGGGCACCTTCCAACGCATTTTTCATGAATGAAAATGACACTGGCATATAGGTGATGTTTTTCCAAACATTTTGGTATCTTATTTGCATTTTCCTGATATAATATGAATTAGTTATGAAGTTTTTAAACTGACGGTCAAATAGTCAAAGGGCAAAAGCATAAGAGGAGCAAAGTGACTTGGACAGAACCGGTGACTTTTGGGAATTAGGGGTAAAACAGACGAGTGGGACACAACTAGGGGCATAAATCTAATTATCCCAAACGGCAATGCCACAAATAAGTTGCACTATCATTATTAACTTTGCATCTTTTGGCTTCAATATTATGAATATGTGTATCACTACGATCGAGAGCCAACAAACCATTTTCATTGGGTGTATCACCATAGAAGGTTTTATTCATGTAAACAGAACAACAATTATTCTCTAACTTACATGAATAACCGTATTGCAATAAACATGATCCAATCATATTCATGCTCAATGCAAACACTAAATAACATTTATTTTAGGTTTAACACTAATCTCGAAAGTATAGGGAGTGTGCGATGATGATCATATCAATCTTGGAACCATTTCCAATACACATCGTCACTTCACCCTTAACTAGTCTCTGTTCATTCTGCAACTCCCATTTCGAGTTACTATTCTTAGCAACTGAACCAGTATCAAATACCGAGGGGTTTCTATAAACACTAGTAAAGTACACATCAGTTACATGTATATCAAATATAGCATTGTTCACTTTGCCATCCTTCTTAATTGCCAAATACTTGGGGCAGTTCCGCTTTTAGTGACCAGTCCCTTTGCAGTAGAAGCACTTAGTCTCAGGCTTAGGTCCAGACTTGGGCTTCTTCACTTGAGCAGTAACTTGCTTGCTGTTCTTCTTGAAGTTCCCTTTCTTTCCCTTTGCCCTTTTCTTGAAACTAGTGGTCTTGTTAATCATCAACACTTGATGCTCTTTCTTGATTTCTACCTTCATCGATTTCATCATCATGAAAAGCTCAGGAATCATTTTTGTCATCCCTTGCGTACTATAGTTCATCAAGAAATTATACTAACTTGGTGACGGTGACTAGAGAATTCTGTCAATCACTATTTTATCTGGAAGATTAACTCCCACTTGATTCAAGCGATTGTAGTACCCAGACAATCTGAACACGTGCTCACTGCTTGAGCTATTCTCCTTCATATTTTAGCTATAGAACTTGTTGGACACTTCATTTCTCTCAACTCAGGTATTTGCTTGAAATATTAACTTCAACTCCTGGAACATCCATATGATCCATGACGTTCAAAACATCTTTGAAGTCCCGATTCTAAGCTGTTAAGCATGGGGCACTAAACTATCAAGTAGTCATCATATTGAGCTAGCCAAACGTTCATGACGTCTGCATCTGCTCCTGCAATAGGTCTGTCACCTAGTGGTGCATTAAGGACATAATTCTTCTGTGCAGCAATGAATATAAACCTCAGATCACGGATCCAATCCGCATCATTGCTACTAACATCTTTGAAAAATAAAACTAGGGAGCTCAACGCGAGCTATTGATCTACAACATAGATATGCTAATACTACCAGGAATAAGTTCATGATAAATTTAAGTTCAATTAATAATATTACTTAAGAACTCCCACTTATAAAGACATCCATCTAATCTTCTAAGTGATCACGTGATCCAAATCAACTAAACCATAATCGATCATCACGTGAAATGGAGTAGTTTTCAATGGTGAACATCACTATGTTGATCATATCTACTATATGATTCACGCTCGACCTTTCGGTCTCAGTGTTCTGAGGCCATATCTGCATATGCTAGGCTCGTCTAGTTTAACCTGAGTAGTCTGCGTGTGCAAAACTGGCTTGCACCCATTGTAGATGGACGTAGAGCTTATCACACCCGATCATCACGTGGTGTCTGGGCACGACGAACTTTGGCAATGGTGCATACTCAGGGAGAACACTTTTATCTTGAAATTTAGTGAGAGATCATCTTATAATGCTACCGTCAATTAAAGCAAGATAAGATGCATAAAAGATAAACATCACATGCAATCAAAATATTTGACATGATATGGCCATCATCATCTTGTGCCTTTGATCTCCATCTCCAAAACATCATCATGATTTCCATCGTCACCGGCATGACACCATGATCTCCATCATCTTCATTTATATCAATGTGTCATCACATGATCGACTCGCCAACTATTGCTCTTGCAACTATTGCTATCGCATAGCGATAATTGTAAAGCAATTATTTGGCGCTTGCATCTTATGCAATAAAGAGACAACCATAAGGCTTCTGCCAGTTACCGATAACTTCAACAAAACATGATCATCTTATACAACAACTTATATCTCATCATGTCTTGACCATATCACATCACAACATGCCCTACAAAAACAAGTTAGACGTCCTCTACTTTGTTGTTGCAAGTTTTACGTGGCTGCTACGGGCATAGCAAGAACCGTTCTTACCTACGCATCAAAACCACAACGATAGTTTGTCAAGTTGGTGCTGTTTTAACCTTCTCAAGGACCGGGCGTAGCCACACTCGGTTCAACTAAAGTTGGAGAAACTGACACCCGCTAGTCACCTGTGTGCATAGCACGGCGGTAAAACCAGTCTCGCATAAGCGTACGCGTAATGTCGGTCCGGGCCGCTTCAGCCAACAATACCGCCGAACCAAAGTGTGACATGCTGGTAAGCAGTATGACTTATATCGCCCACAACTCACTTGTGTTCTACTTGTGCATATTACATCAACGCATAAAACCTGGCTCCGATACCACTGTTGGGGAACGTAGTAATTTCAAAAAAAATTCTACGCACACGCAAGATCATGGTGATGCATAGCAACGAGAGGGGAGAGTGTTGTCCACGTACCCTCGTAGACCGAAAGCGGAAGCGTTAGCACAACGCGATTGATGTAGTCGTACGTCTTCACGATCTGACCGATCAAGTACCGAACGCACGGCACCTCCGAGTTCTGCACACGTTCAACTCGATGACGTCCCTCGAACTCCGATCCAGCCGAGCTTTGAGGGAGAGTTCCGTCAGCACAACGGCGTGTTGACGATGATGATGTTCTACCGACGCAGGGCTTCGCCTAAGCACCGCTACGATATAACCGAGGTGGATTATGGTGGAGAGGGGCACCTCACACGGCTAAGAGATCAAGAGATCAATTGTTGTGTCTTTGAGGTGCCCCCTGCCCCCGTATATAAAGGAGTGGAGGAGGGGGAGGGCCGGCCCTCTCTATGGCACGCCCTAGGGGAGTCCTACTCCCACCGGGAGTAGGATTCCCCCTTCCCTAGTAGAACTAGGAGCCCTTCCAAGTAGTAGGAGTAGGAGGGAAGGAAAGGGAAGGGAAAAGGAGAAGGAAGGAAGGGGGCGCCCCCCTCCCTAGTCCAATTCGGACCAGCCCATGGGGAGGGGTGCGGCCACCCTTTGAGGCCTTTCTCTCCTTTCGCGTATGGCCCATTAAGGCCCAATACGAATTCCCGTAACTCCCAGGTACTCCCGAAAATACCCGAATCATTCGGAACCTTTGCGATGTCCGAATATAGTCGTGCAATATATCGATCTTTACGTCTCGACCATTTCGAGACTCCTCGTCATGTCCTCGATCTCATCCGGGACTCCGAACTCCTTCGGTACATCAAAATGCATAAACTCATAATATAACCGTCATCGAACTTTAAGCGTGCGGACCCTACGGGTTCGAGAACTATGTAGACATGACCGAGACACGTCTCCGGTCAATAACCAATAGCGGAACCTAGATGCTCATATTGGCTCCTACATATTCTACGAAGATCTTTATCGGTCAGACCGCATAACAACATACGTTGTTCCCTTTGTCATCGGTATGTTACTTGCCCGAGATTCGATCGTCGGTATCTCAATACCTAGTTCAATCTCATTACCGGCAAGTCTCTTTACTCGTTCCATAACACGTCATCCCGCAACTAACTCATTAGTTGCAATGCTTGCCAGGCTTATAGTGATGTGCATTACCGAGTGGGCCCAGAGATACCTCTCCGACAATCGGAGTGAAAAATCCTAATCTTTAAATACGCTAACCCAACAAGTACCTTCGGAGACACCTATAGAGCACCTTTATAATCACCCAGTTACGTTGTGACTTTTGGTAGCACACAAAGTGTTCCTCCGGTAAACGGGAGTTGCATAATCTCATAGTCATAGGAACATAAGTCATGAAGAAAGCAATAGCAACAAACTAAACGATCAAGTGCTATGCTAACGGAATGGATCAAGTCAATCACATCATTCTCTAATGATGTGACCCCGTTAATCAAATGACAACGCATGTCTATGGCTAGGAAACTTAACCATCTTTGATTCAACGAGCGAGGCATACCAGTGACATACTATTTGTCTATGTATTCACACATGTATTATGTTTCCGGTTAATACAATTCTAGCATGAATAATAAACATTTATCATGATATAAGAAAATAAATAATAACTTTATTATTGCCTCTAGGGCATATTTCCTTTAGTACTTTGCGTTTTCATGTAGTCGAACTTGAGGGACCTCAACATCGTGGTACTTGGCGTCCTCTTGGCATTGACGAGGATGAAATGGAATGCAACGGTTGGTACTTGCGTCCATGGGTACTTGGTTGTTGTTGTAGGGTGGCCTTCGGTGGACTTGGTGGAAACCACGACGTGTGCAGGAGGCAAACGACTCAAGACGTCCACGACCGTGCGGAAGACTGCGGAGCTCCCGTTACTGGGAGGTTGGAATGACAATAGCAGCAAGGTAGCGGAGTTACAGAGGGCGAGGCGTGCGTGGGAACGAACTCTAGGAAGGGTGGAGCAGCTAGCAACGGCAGCCACGGTGGGATGAGCGGCCCGAGAAGAGAGGACGCAAGGGAGCTCAAGGGCAAGAGGAAAAATAGGCATGGCAAGGGGTGAAGAAGACGTTAACGATTTGATCTCCGGCGAGTACGCAAATCCGCGGAAGTCGGGGTCGAGCACGGGGAGGCTGGACGCCGGCAATGAGGAAGGACGGCGCGGTGCGGGGTTGCCAGGAACCCAGGGGCCGCGGGGCGGCACGAGGCCGGAGGGTGCCGGCGACGCTGTGCAAGGGCGCAACCACTGAGGGGATCGAGGAAGCAGTAGCCGGAGTTCACGGGTGCAAGGCAGGGCAGCGACCTGCTGGCTCCAGGGGGCACGCAGCCATGGCAGGTGGGCGTCGGTGGCGTTGGCTCACAGGTCGGAGCTTGCTGGCGGCAGAGGAACGGAGTACCCGGCGGAAGAGCATCTCAGGCGCTCGAGGTCGAGCTCGCGCGCGAGGGGAGTGGGTGAGGGCTCCTCCCTGGCGGCACTGGAGGGAGGATGAGAGGGAGAGGTATCGAGCAGAGGGGTCGAGGGAGATGGGGATGGCGCGGTCCTCTCCCTTCGTGACGGCGCTCGGGAGGGAGATGGGGATCGGGAGGTGGACTGGTAAACAGGCTCGGGAGAGGCTAGGGTTCGGTCGGGCCTCGGTCTTGGGCCGAATGGGCCAGCCTAGCTGCAGGTTGCAGCTGGCGCAACAGTAGGGAGGCCCAACTAGCTTCTGGGCTCTCTTCTCCCTCTCTTACTCTTTTCAAAACAGCAGAAAAAAGAGGAAGAAAATGGAAGAAAAGAAAAGGGGTAGAGAAAGAGTTTGGGCACGAGGATAATATTCCCGGACTCGCAAAAATGTGTATGATCCAAGAAAAATGGAGTGGCCATTTTTCAAAGTTTAAATTCAAACTCATCTGATTTAAATTCAAATGGTTTGAATAGGAAGTGAGGGTTAGGAAGGTCCAAAAATGTTCGGATTTTTGGTGGAGCTCCGGAAAATGATGAAATAGTATATGGCAAGGTTTGAGGAGCAACTCGAAGCAGAAAAGACTTGATAGTTTAAATTGCAAGTGTGTCACAGTAATTCCACATCCATGGAATACTTTATAATAGCTCCCTAATATCGGGAGGATATGTTATAAAGAGAAGTCACCCTTCCCTCGGTTTAAATGGACCAAAGATCCATGCAATTTATTTAAGTGATTTTTTAGTTGGCTTTGAGAAAATGATGGCATGATGACATGATGCAATGCACATGATGCAATGATGAAAGCAACAAGCAAAAAAAACAAATCACACCACGAATCTCAGAAACCAAGGAAGGCATCTGAAGTTGCGGTCTTGGGGCGTCACAAGAAGCTACTAAACTCCTAGATAATATTATGGTTAATTATTCTCAATGGCATACTGAAAGATCTACTAATAAAAAGGTGCATGCGATAGAAGAAATTAATGTTTTGAGTGGAAAGATGGATGAACTTATGAAATTCTTTGCTAATAAGAGTGTTTCTTCTGATCCTAACGATATGCCCTTGTCTACTTTGATTGAGAATAATAATGAATCTATGGATGTTAATTTTGTTGGTAGGAACAATTTAGGTAACAACGCGTATAGAGGAAATTTCAATCCTAGGCCTTATCCTAGTAATCCCTCTAATAATTATGGTAATTCCTACAACAATTCTTATGGAAATTATAATAAGATGCCCTCTGATTTTGAATCTAATATTAAAGAATTTATTACTTCGCAAAAGAATTTTTATGCTATGATTGAAGAAAAATTGCTTAAGATTGATGATTTGGCAAGGAACGTTGATAGAATTGCTCTTGTTGTTGATTCTTTGAAACTTAGATCTATTCCACCTAAGCATGATATCAATGAGTCTCTCAAAGCCATGAGAATTTCCATTGACGAGTGCAAAGAAAGAACCACTAGGATGCGTGCTAAGAAAGATGCCTTTATAAGAGCATGTTCTTCTAGTTCCTATGAAAATAAAGATGAAGATCTAAAAGTTATTGATGTGTCCCCTATTAAATCTTTGTTTTGCAATATGAATCTTGATAATGATGGGACTGAATATGATCCACCTTTACCTAGAAGGCGTTCCAAGAATTCGGAATTTGTTGATCTTGATGCTAAATTTGATAAAAGTGGGATTGAAGAAATTAAAACCCTAGATGTTGCTAAACCCACTATTATGGATTTCAAGGAATTTAACTATGAAAATTGCTCTTTGATTGATTTTATTTCCTTGTTGCAATCCGTGCTAAATTCTCCTCATGCTTATAGTCATAATAAAGCGTTAACTAAACATATCGTTGATGCCTTGATGCAATCTTATGAAGAAAAACTTGAATTGGAAGTTTCTATCCCTAGAAAACTTTATGATGAGTGGGAACCAACTATTAAAATTAAAATTAAAAATCATGAATGCTATGCTTTATGTGATTTGGGTGCTAGTGTTTCCACGATTCCAAAGACTTTTTGTGATTTGTTAGGTTTCCATGATTTTGATGATTGCTCTCTAAACTTGCACCTTGCAGATTCCACTATTAAGAAACCCATGGGAAGAATTAATGATGTTCTTATTGTTGCAAATAGGAATTATGTTCCCGTAGATTTTATTGTTCTTGACATAGATTGCAATCCTTCATGTCCTATTATTCTTGGTAGACCTTTCCTTAGAACGATTGGTTCAATTATTGATATGAAGGAAGGAAATATTAGATTCCAATTTCCATTAAGGAAAGGCATGGAAAACTTTCCTAGAAATAAAATTAAATTACCTTATGAATCTATTATGAGAGCCACTTATGGATTGCCTACCAAAGATGGCAATACCTAGATCTATTCTTGCTTGTTATGCCTAGCTAGGGGCGTTAAATGATAGCGCTTGTTGGGAGGCAACCCAATTTTATTTTTATTCCTTGCTTTTTGCTCCTGTTAATAAATAATTTATCTATCCTCTGTTTTGGTTGTGTTTTTTGTGTTTAATTAGTGTTTGTGCCAAGTAGAACCGTTGGGAGGACTTGGGGAAAGTCTTGTTGAACTTGCTGTAAAAAACAGAAACTTTAGCGCTCACGAGAATTGATGCCATTTTTATTTGGAGAGTGCTATTTAGTTAATTATTTTTTCAGATGATTAATAGATAAATTACTCACGTCAAGCAATTTATTTTAGAATTTGTGGGGTTCCAGAAGTTTGCATTAGTTACATATTACTACAGACTGTTCTGTTTTTGGCAGATTCTGTTTTTCGTGTGTTGTTTGCTTATTTTGATGAATCTGTGGCTAGTGAAATAGTTTATAAACCATAGAGAAGTTGAAATACAGTAGGTATAACACCAATATAAATAAAGAATGAGTTCATTACAGTACCTTGAAGTGGTCTTTTATTTTCTTTCGCTAACGGAGCTCACGAGATTTTCTACTTTAAGTTTTGTGTTGTGAAGTTTTCAAGTTTTGGGTAAAGATTTGATGGATTATGGAACAAGGAGTGGCAAGAGCCTAAGCTTGGGGATGCCCATGGCACCCCCAAGATAATCTAAGGACACCTAAAAGCCAAAGCTTGGGGATGCCCCGGAAGGCATCCCCTCTTTCATCTACTTCTATCGGTAACTTTACTTGGAGCTATATTTTTATTCGCCACATGATATGTGTTTTGCTTGGAGCATCTTGTATTATTTGAGTCTTTTCTTGTTAGTCTACCACAATCATCCTTGCTGTACACACCTTTTGAGAGAGCCATACATGATTTGGAATTTGTTAGAATACTCTATGTGCTTCGCTTATATCTTTTAGAGCACAGTGGTTGATTTGTTTTATAGAAACCATTGATCTCTCATGCTTCACTTAGATTATTTTGATAGTCTTAATAGCATGGTAATTTGATTAAAATCCTGATATGATAGGTATTCAAAGTTAGTAAAATTTTCTTAAGAGAAGTTTGACGCTTGATGATTGTTTTGACATATGGAGGTAACAATATCAAAGTCGTGCTAGTTGAGTAGTTGTGAAATTGAGAAATACTTGTGTTGAAGTTTGCAAGTCCCGTAGCATGCACGTATGGTAAACGTTATGTAACAAATTTGAAACATGAGGTGTTATTTGATTGTCTTCCTTATGAGTGGCGGTCGGGGACGAGTGATGGTCTTTTCCTACCAATCTATCCCCCTAGGAGCATGCGCGTAGTATCAAGGTTTTTGATGACTTGTAGATTTTTGCAATAATTATGTGAGTTCATTATGACCAATGTTGAGTCCATGGATTATACGCACTCTCACCCTTCCATCCTTGCTAGCCTCTTCGGTACCGTGCATTGCCCCTTCTCACATTGAGAGTTGGCGCAAACTTCGCCGGTGCATCCAAACCCCGTGATATGATACACTCTTTCACACATAAACCTCCTTATATCCTCCTCAAAACAGCCACCATACCTACCTATTATGGCATTTCCATAGCCATTCCGAGATATATTGCCATGCAACTTTCCATCATTACGTTCATCATGACACATTCATCATTGTCATATTGCTTAGCATGATCATGTAGTTGACATAGTATTTGTGGCAAAGCCACCGTTCATAATTATTTCATACATGTCACTCTTGGTCCATTGCATATCCCGGTACACCACTGGAGGCATTCATATAGAGTCATCTTTTGTTCTAGTATCGAGTTGTAATCATTGAGTTGTAAATAAATAGAAGTGTGATGATCATCACTTTGTAGAGCATTGTCCCAAGTGAGGAATAAAAAAAGAGAAAGGCCATAAAAAAGAGAAAAGGCGCAAAAAAAAGAAAAAAATGAGAGAAAAAGAGAGAAGGGACAATGTTACTATCCTTTGCCACACTTGTGCTTCAAAGTAGCACCATGATCTTCATGTTAGAGAGTCTCTTGTTTTGTCACTTTCATATACTAGTGGGAATTTTTCATTATAGAACTTGGCTTGTATATTCCAACAACGGGCCTCCTCAAGTGCCCTAGGTCTTCGTGAGAAAGCAAGTTGGATGCACACCCACTAGTTTCTTTTGTTGAGATTTCATACATTTATAGCTCTAGTGCATCCGTTGCATGGCAATCCCTACTCCTTGCATTAACATCAATCGGTGGGCATCTCCATAGCCCATTGATTAGCCTCGTTGATGTGAGACTTTCTCCTTTTTTGTCTTCTCAACATAACCCCCCTCATTATATTCTATTCTACCCATAGTGCTATGTCCATGGCTCGCGCTCATATATTGCGTTAAAGTTTATAGGTTTGAGATTACTAAAATATGAAACAATTGCTTGGCTTGTCATCGGGGTTGTGCATGATGAGAGCATTCTTGTGTGACGAAAATGAAACATGACTAAACCATATGATTTTGTAGGGATGAAGTTTCTTTGGCCATGTTATTTTGAGAAGACATAATTGCTTAGTTAGTATGCTTGAAGTATTATTATTTTTATGTCAATATGAACTTTTGTCTTGAATCTTTCGGATCTGAATATTCATACCACAATTAAGAAGAATTACATTAAAATTATGCCAACTAGCACTCCGCATCAAAAATTATGTTTTTATCATTTACCTCCTCGAGGACGAGCAGGAATTAAGCTTGGGGATGCTTGATACGTCTCCAACGTATCTATAATTTTCGATTGCTCCATGCTATATTATCTACTGTTTTGGACATTATTGGGCTTTATTATCCACTTTTATATTATTTTTGGGACTAACTTATTAACCGGAGGCCCAGCCCAGAATTGCTGTTTTTTGCCTGTTTTAGGGTTTCGAAGAAAAGGAATATCAAACGGAGTCCAAACGGAATGAAACCTTCGGGAACGTGATTTTCTCAATGAATAAGACCAGAGAGACTTGGACCCTACGTCAAGAAATAAAACAGGAGGCCACGAGGTAGGGGGAGCGCCCACCCCCACCAGGCGCGGCCTCCACTCTTGTGGGCCCCCTATTGCTCCACCGACGTACTCCTTCCTCCTATATATATCCACGTACCCCCAAACGATCAGAAACGGAGCCAAAACCCTAATTCCACCGCCGTAACTTTCTGTATCCACGAGATCCCATCTTGGGGCCTGTTCCGGAGCTCCGCCGGAGGGGGCATCGATCACGGAGGGCTTCTACATCAACACCATAGCCCCTCCGATGAAGTGTGAGTAGTTTACCTCAGACCTATGGGTCCATAATTAGTAGCTAGATGGCTTCTTCTCTCTTTTTGGATCTCAATACAATGTTCTCCCCCTCTCTTGTGGAGATCTATTCGATGTAATCTTCTTTTTGCGGTGTGTTTGTTGAGACCGATGAATTGTGGGTTTATGATCAAGTCTATCTATGAATAATATTTGAATCTTCTCTGAATTCTTTTATGTATGATTGGTTATCTTTGCAAGTCTCTTCGAATTATCAGTTTGGTTTGGCCTACTAGATTGATCTTTCTTGCAACACTAATAGGAAAAGGGCTATAGATGGAATGGACACTAATGGCGCACCTGTCATGTGGTGCGCCACTACTATATAGCAGTGGCGCACCATGTGCTGGTGCGCCATTAGTGTGGAAGACACTAATGGCGCACCTGTCATGTGGTGCGCCACTACTATATAGCAGTGGCGCACCATGTGCTGGTGTGCCATTAGTGTGGAAGACACTAATGGCGCACCTGGCACATGGTGCGCCACTAGTAACAAATTTTTTATTTATTTTTCCAAACATACTAATGGCGCATCACTGTACGGTGCACCATTACTAGTGCTAACTAGTAATGGCGCACCGGCCACACAGTGCGCCACTACTGTTGTTTTTTTATTCTTTTTTTTTGCAAAACTACTAATGGCGCACCGTAGCATAGTGCGCCATTACTAGTTTAAACTAGTAATGGCGCACTGTGCCACGGTGCACCATTAGATTTTTTATTTTTTTTGCAAAACTTCTAATGGCGCATCAGCAGCAGGTGCGCCATTAGTAACCAGGGTTACTAATGGCGCATTTGCAGGTGGTGCGCCATTAGTAACCTGGGACCAACAAGATATTTTGGACAGCCCACCTACCCACTCACCTTCCCCACTTCATTCTCCACCTCCTCCTCCAAGCTTGTCTCGGCTGCCTCCTCCTCCTCACCTCATTTGCACCATAGATTCATCCAAATTAAGTGGTTAAATTACCTTTTTTTGATAGGTAAGTAAGGGGGAAGCTATCTTTATGTTGTTCTCCCTCTCCAACAACGTGCACATGCACTTTTTGTGGCCTAGCTAGATCTATGTATGTTCGTGGTGTTGCATATGTTTGTGGTGTTGCATATATGTTTGTGTTTGCAGGTACCAGTATTTGAAATGCGATAGTTGCCAATATTTTGCCGGAATGTTGATTCATTTCCGTTTCGGCGAGAATTTTGGCACTATGCATTCTTTTTGGTCCTATTTTTAGGGAAAGTCATGCCAAATTTTTTCTTGGTTCTAAAATATCGTTTTGCTCTACCCCGCAGGCGACCATGGTCCGCACGATGACCGAAGGCATCGTGAATAGGTTTTTGAGCTCCGTGAAGGCTGAGATGCTTCAAAAGAACGAGACGGAGATAAGATGTCCGTGTCGAAGATGCAAGCTGAAGAGCCTTATTGCGGACCCAGATTCCGGGCAGGTGCGGGACCACCTGCTCTTGCGTGGTTTCATGGATGGCTATCAGTGGCAAGGTGATGAAGATGACTATGAAGTCGTCCATGGGGGCTGGGCAAGAAATGAGGAAGGGCATCAAGACAACCACCGCGGCTCGGGCAGGCGAGAAGACGAAGAATCTCCAGGACATGATCACGACGGTGATGCTGTACACAGTCATCATGTAGAAGATGCCGGACATGATGATGAGGAAGATGCCGGAGCAGACGAAGGGCATGATCATGAAGATGAAGATGCCGGCGGAGCAGACGAGGATGTACCATCGATGGGCTGGGTGCAGGACCCTCATATTCAAGAGCTGCTTCTCAAGCATACGGATAACGCAAGAGCTGCCGCCCGAGAGAAAGCCAAGCTGGATCAACTGGAGATAGACAAGGTTACTCCATTGTATGAAGGATGTAGGCCTGAGTATACCCGCCTGAAAGTAACGCTCATGGCTCTGGAGATGAAGGTAAACCACAAAATGACCGACGCATGCTTCGACGAGAACATGTCATTCTGGCACGAAAGTCTTCCCAAGGGGAACAAGTGCCCGACCAGTTTCGAGGAGGCGAAGAAAATCGTGTGTCCTCTGGATTTACCACACATGAAATACCATGTGTGCATGAACAATTGCATCATTTATCGGGACGAGCACGCGGAGTCTACCATATGTCCGGTGTGCGGCGTCACTCGATACAAGAAGAGGAAGAAAGCTCCTCGAAAAGTGGCGTGGTACTTTCTGATCACTCCTCATCTGCAGCGGTATTTCACGGACCCTAAGGTAGCAAAGCTCCTGCGTTGGCACGCGAATAGGGAGGAGAAGAAGCGAGAAGATGACGCAAATGATCCGGAGATAAATAAAAAAGACAATATGCTGAGTCACCCATAGGATGCGATCCAGTGGCAAGCGTTGAACTTCGAACACCCAGAATTTGGGAAGGATCCAAGGAACATCGTGCTGGGTGCGAGCACCGATGGAGTCAATCCGTTTGGCAGCTAGAGAAGCACACATAGCACCTGGCCTGTGTTTGTGTGGATGTACAACCTTCCCCCCTGGTTGTGCATGAAGAGGAAGTACATTCACATGAGTATGCTAATTGAAGGGCCGAAACAACCAGGAAATGACATCAATCTGTATCTGGGGCTGCTGAAAGAGGAGCTAGACACGCTGTGGAAAACGCCAGCCAATACGTGGGACGCCGCAGAGAAAGAATATTTCCCTATGAGAGCCGCACTGCTCACGGCGGTGCACGACTATCTCGGTTACGGATATCTCGCGGGGCAAGTGGTCCACGGATTTTCTGGATGCGTCAGGTGCATGGATGACACAATGTATCGCCAGCTAGATAGAGATTCTGGGTCTTCCAAAACCATGTTCATGGGACATCGAAGGTGGCTTCGCGATGATGACCTGTGGAGGAAACGCAAGGATCTGTTCGATGGTGAAACCGAACCCCGAAGACACCCGTGCACGAGGAGCGGCGAGGAAAGAGACCAGCTGTTGAAAAATTGGAAAGATTGCCCACTGCCGGGAAAGAAGCAAAAGGCGCCAGAGCTGGGAAAGAAGTGAAAGGCGCCAGAGCCACTGCTGAAGGTATGGAAAACGAGGTCTATTTTCTGGGACTTGCCGTACTAGAAGATCCGCCGTGTGCCTCACAGCCTTGATGTCATGCATATCACGAAGAACGTGTGCGAGAGTCTACTTGGTACCCTGCTCAACATGCCAGAGAGGACCAAAGATGGGCCGAAAGCAAGGGCAGACTTGAAATCAATGGGCATCAGGGAGGAGCTTCACGCTAAGATGATGATGATGAGGCGAAGCAGGACACGGAAAGTCGTCGCAAAGGCAAAAAGGCCAAGAAGACTGGAAATGACTACCCTCCCACGTGCTTCACTCTAAGTCAGGAGGAGATCGAGCAGTTTTTCACCTGCCTCATAGGAGTAAAACTTCCTTACGGTTACGCGGGGAAGATAAGCAGATACCTAGACCCAGTGAAGCAGAAGTTCAGCGGGATGAAGTCTCACGACTATCACATGCTGATGACGCAGATACTTCCAGTTGCAATCCGTGGGATCATGGACGCGCACGCCCGTGAAACGCTATTTGGCCTATGCAACTTTTTCGACGTCATCTCTCGGAAGTCGGTTGGCGTGAGGCAACTCAGAAGGCTACTGGAAGAGATCGTGGTGATACTATGCGAGCTTGAGATGTACTTCCCGCCCGCATTCTTCGATGTTATGGTGCATCTGCTGGTCCATATCGTGGAGGATATCATCCAACTCGGGCCGACGTTCCTGCACAGCATGATGCCATTCGAAAGGATGAATGGTGTCATCAAAGGATACGTTCTCAACATGTCACGTCCATAGGGAAGCATAGCCAGGGGCTTTCTGACCGAAGAGTGCATCTCCTACTGCACGAATTATCTAGGCATCGAGGAGCCCGTTGATCTGCCCGTCAATAGGCACCTCGGCAGGCTTGCTGGATGGGGTCACCATGAGGGTCGTCGCGAAATGCATGTCGACTTCGAGGGTCGACTCGCCGACTTTGAAAGAGCAAACCTAGTCGCGCTACAACACATAGACGTGGTCGATCCTTGGGTGGTAGAGCACAAAACCTTTATTGAGAAGACGTACAATGACCGAGACCAACAGAGGACGGACGGAGATATAATCAAAGAGCACAACTCATGTTTCATGCGTTGGTTCAAGCAGAAGCTTCTGTCCTACCCTTTACATGAGGATTCTTCCATGGAAGAACAACTCATATTCGCCTTGTCACAGGGCGCCGAGCACAACCTGATGACCTATGAGGTGTACGATATCAACGGCTACACATTCTACACCGAGGACAAGGACATGAAGAGCGATGGTTATCAGAACTCCGGGGTAACAATGGAATCCTACACCGGTAACGGCAAGGACAGATACTACGGAAGGATCGAGGAGATCTGGGAGCTGAGCTACGCTGGAGAGAAGGTCCCGATGTTCCATGTCAGATGGGCCAAGAGCGTCCTAAAAGAAGACCGGTATTTCACCACCATGGTTATACCCGAAACCAAATCCAAGACCGCGGGCGCAAACGTCACCGCGAAAAATGAGCCATGGGTACTGGCTTCCCAAGTGGACCAATGCTTTTTCATTACCGACCCGTCAAAGCCCAGTCGTGTTGTCGTGAGGAGAGGCAAAAGGAAGATCATCGGAATGGATGGAGTAGCCAATGAGCAAGACTTCGACAAGTACGGCGACCCGAAGATCGAACATGACGACGACGATGAAGTAGCAGCATACACCACAAGAAGAAGCAGGACCACCCTACCTAAAGGATGTCCGTTCCACAGAAGAACTCCATTTGCGAAAAAGAAAGGCAAGAAGATTGGGAACAGATAGCTAGCTAAGATCGATTGTATTTAAATCGTAGCCTTCATTTCTCAATTGTATTTCATGGGAACTTTTTGAACTCATGAATGTTTTTAAATTTCATGGGCACTCGATCTCGATCCCCCTCCATCTCGATCGCTATCCCACCTCGCCAGATCTGGTCCCCCTTGCCGCCGAGCACCCCCCGCACCATCTCCCCCGCTCCACCGGCCGCCGCCGCCAACCCCCCGCACCCTCCCCCACTCCACCGCCGCCGACGACCCACCGCACCCTCCACCCGCTCCACCGGCCGCCCGCCCCCCCCCCCCTCCCCCTCCACCCGCCCCCGCCCCACCCCCCCCCCCGCCCGCCCCCCGCCCCCACTCCACCGCCCGACCACCCCCCTCCCCCGCTCCACCGGCCACCGCCGCCGACCCCCGGCCCGCACCCTCCCCCACTCCACCGTCCGCCGACGACCCCGCACCCTCTCCCCCGCACCCTCCCCGGCCCGCTCCACCGTCACAAATGAATGCAACTAAAAATGCAAAAAAAAACAAATTTGATTATATTTTCAAATAATAAATTTGATGATATTTTCAAATAATAAATTTGATGATATTTTTTCATATTCATAAATATTTTCAAATAACAAATTTGATGATATTTTAAAAAAAATTATTACTGTTTTTATAAAAAATATTACTGTTATGATTTAAACAAGTTTGTACATATTTAAACACAAATAAATATCAAACAGTATTTTAAATGCATAAAAACAAAAATTGGGGAGCCTGGGAATCGAACCCAGGACCTCCTAGTGTGTGTGCTGCGTGCTGACCAGTCAGGCTAGTGGGCGTGTTCTGATGGAGATAGGGTTAGGTGGAATATAACCTGACCAGTCGAGCTAGTAATTAAAACAAAATTCTAATGGCGCACCAGGGGGAGGTGCGCCATTAGAATCGTCGTACTTATGGCGCACTTGGGGAAGGTGCGCCATTGCTAACCCTCCCCCCACTCCACCTATTCCCCACGCACTGTGGCCTCCCTCCCTCCCTCACCAGATCCCCCACTCGACCCCAACTATACGCCGCCGCCCCCTTGCTCCGCCCCCTCTGTCCACCGCGCCTGCACGCCGTCGGCGACGCCGCTGCCACTGTGGTCTTGCGCTGCCCCGGCGCCGCCGCCCCGACCCCCCCGGGGCTCCCCCCCCCCCCCCCCCCCCCCCCCCCCGAACGGGATCGGCCGAGCGCGCGCCGCCCGCTCCTCTCCTCCTCCCTCCGACGAGCGAGGGCCTCCTCCGGCCCCTGCAGCAGCCGGCGAGCGCGGCCCCGACGCACCCACCCCACCTGCCCCTGCTGTCCTCCGCCACCGGCCCCTACTCTCCTTCGACCGCGGCGAGTGAGGACCCGGACGAGCTTGGACCCCGACCCCTTCGCCGACCCCGACCCCTCCGGCGACCAGGTACCTCTCCTCCTTCCTCCTTCCTCCCTCTCTCCACCATTCCCCATTCCCTCCCTCCCTCCCCTCGACCGTGGCAGTGTTTGTTTTAGTGACAAATATGATCAATAGGCAATAGTAGTGGATATTAGGCCTTTTTACAAGCAATAATAGTTGGTGATGTACGTGGATGTCTGTGGGCGATGCTCAGGTGGTATGTATGATGTCTCCGCTTTTTTTGAGATTACTGCTGCTATCTCACCAGATTATATGTAGTGTGTCATTCTTGCTATGGTCATGTAAGAGAAATGCTCTGCCTTGCTAATTTTACCATGAGATTTGGGGTAATCAGCTAGTTCTGGTCAAAGCAAGTGCTTTTCCTGAGCTATGCCGTGGTTAGAAAATGATGCATGATGGTTTGTTCAGAAGAGGAATAATCCCAGGATATCACGTATCATGGGGTCATACCTGGGACCCCTATTGTAATTTGATTTTGATTATTAATTTTTCTGTGAGCAGATGAATTACAGTGTTTGTGTTGTAATGAAACTTGAGCTGAAATAGAACTTGACAGCCTGTACAGTGAATATATACAGTCATTGTAATTTTTGGAAGTAATTTTTGGTGTCAAATCACTCAAGTAGTAATTGAATTTTCAAACTGAACTTGACACAATACTATTCAGTTATTTGCTTGGACAGTAGTATGTATGCTCATCACTTTATGTATGGTGTTATGCCCTGTTATCTCTGTTCAGTTGACTAATGAAACACTAGGCTCATCCATGGTACAAGTTCACCTGTGAATAGTTGAAATTAGTCAGGACATCCCGTACTGATAGATGTATATTGTGTCCAGTAGGCTTTGAAGCACCGGTTTTTCCGGTTTCTAACTCTGAATCTGATATAAACCATACTGTTGGCATAAGTGGTCTTTTGTATATGTGATGATGCTTTGTTAATATAAAGCGATAGATGATGTTGTACTTGTGATGATGCTACTTGTGATCTTCTGAAATGACCCATTGGCGACTTCATTACGCCGGTATAATAATATTGCAGGTACCCCGAGAGGCCCTTGAGTTTGCCGGAATTTCGATTAACTTCCGTTCTGGCAAATTCGGGTACTCCATATGTCCTATTTTCAGCAAAGGTCATGCTAAAATTTTCTGTGAATTTTAGCATGACTTTGCTAAAAATAGGACATATGGGGTACTTGCGACTAATGCATTGGCCAGGGTATCTTAGTACTTAGTTAAGTAGGATCAACTGCCCCGCCATTCTTGCTGCATAGGTGGCAATAGAGCCAAGTGATTAGTGCCAAGTGATTAGGCCCAACCTAGGGTGCCTTGACATCGATAAACCCTAAATGATGAAAACTTAACTTAGCATTTAGGGTGCCTCGGCGTCGACAAACCCTAAATGATGAAACCTTGGCTTCTATAGGGTGCCTCGGTGTCGATGAGAACCTAAATGATGTACGCTTAGGCTTTTAGGGTGCCTCGGTGTCGACAAACCCTAAATGATAAAAGCTTAGCTTTTAGGATGCCTCGGTGTCAACAAACCCTAAATGATGAGACCATGATCTTGTTCCTTGACAATAACCAACTTTTTGACCAAACTTTTTTCCTATTTAGAGCGAAACATGGCCCACAACGATGAGGCCGGTGGTTCGGGCGGCAAGCAATTCTAGGAGCTGTCCCAGGAGATGGAGGAACAACATCACCGCTATGAGGATGCCGCGGAAGACACCGATCCTGACTACACAACCCCTAGTGGTGTCGGGGATGACACCACTGATGGTGCCACCGAGGATGCCACCACTGATGATGGCGGCGCACGCACAGATGGCAGCCAACCGAAGAAACAACGGAAGGACCGGCGCCTGAACGCGCTCCGCACCGTCAAGGAGGAATTTACTCAAGTGGACTCCGACGGGCATCCAACGGAGCCCAAACATATAGTCAAGGGGTACTCGGTTCAGCTCGGGTGCATTCTCCGGAGCACCATATCGATCAACACCAAGAACCTTAGGCATAAGGACTGAGGGAATTTGCGCAACCTCCTCTTCACAAAGCTGCACGAACGATACAAGTTCCCCGCTGAATTTGAAAACACACGCCTCTCAGGGAATAAAGTGAACAGTGCCGCCCTCACGAGGATGAGCACAACCCTGTCTACTTGGAGAAGCGCGGTGAAGAGAATGATTGAGAAAGGTGATAGTTATGAGAAGATCAAGGCGAAAAATCCTTCGATCAGTGAAGAGGACTACAAGGAGTTCAAGATCAAGTGCGAGAGCACTGCAAGCTCCGAATCAAGTCAGTGGGGGAAAGAAATGCGGGAGTTGAACTTAGGGGAACACAAACTCGGTCCCGGCGGTTACAGAGTGGCGGAGCCTATATGGGACAAGGAGGACGCGGAGCATGCCGAGCAAGGCCTACCGCCCCGCTTCGAGAAATACAGCAGTGACAAGCAGACCAGGAACTATGTCAGGGCCCGGTACAAGGAGGACCCGATAACAAAGGAGCTTACCACGGATCCGAAGACCAGGGCGCTTGAGATTGTTCTGGCGAAGGAGACTGAAAGCAGTAGCGCGGGGTCGTCTCAGAGCACCCCTGCTTGGGACAGCACTCTAAATAGGGCGTTGAACGTAATGAAAAACAAGGACAAGCTCACTAAGCCGTCGTCAGCTAGCCGTGTGGCTGGCAAAGGCTTGTCCACAAAATGGTCATCATACTATACCTCTGGTGGGCGAAAGGAGAAAAAGACCAGCTCGGAAAGCCAGTCGCGCGAGGTTGAAGCACTCAAGGCACAAGTGGCGCGGATTCCGGAGATTGTCCAAGAGCAAGTGCAACAACAACTGGGATCGACGCTCACCGGCATTATGCCTACCTTGATTCATGGGATAACGATGTGGATTGCGGGTGGCCAACAGGGGCCGCCCTCGATTCCCAGCTTCACGGCCAGCAACTCGCACAACGCGCAGGCGGCGCCATTGGTGTCTCCGGCGGCAGCGGTATTGGTGTCTTCGACGCCGGCATGACCGGCATTGGAGCTTAATGCACCTGGGTGTACGCCGGCTGGCACCTCACCAGCAAGCGGCCCCTCCGTCAGTTGCACGCCCGCCGTTGGCGATGCCTCGACATTAGCCGAGCTCAACGCCATCATCACGGTAACTAATTATGCCTGTCGGCCGAGGACTTCATCTCCTTGCCTTTGACTGGGCATCCCTGACGCCCTACATGTTTTCGCAGGGCGCCACTGACGTTCCGTGCACTCTCTTGCACTTCGTGAACGACGAGTTGGTCGATGTCGCCAAGGGCAAAATCATTCAACCAGGCAACCCCGTGTTCCACGGTAAACCAATGCCACCCACCGTGTATAGGGTTCAACTGGTTCGGGTGCTGCCAAGCTGCGACGAGTTGTTACCTCCGATTCAACCCGCCGGGGCCGAAGAAGATGATCTGATGACCCTCAGCGCATGCCTAAGCTGGCCCCTGCTTTGGCTGAAGAGCCGGATTCGTTTGGGGGCGGGGGACACCACCCCAAAGACAACACCGCCAGTCGTGCCAGCGCCAAGCCATGGCAAGACCGCTGCAATGCTACCGGACATGCCGGACATCCCTATGGCACAGGATCCGAACATGCATATGGCACAGGATCTGGACGACGATGACAACGACGACGGCCGTACATTTAGCAACGTCGATAAGTACTTTGCCGAACATGGGTACGATGACGAATTCTGTAGGCCTCTTTATCAAGAACCCAACCAAGACGACCGCGGTCTAGCTGGTACGGTGGAGAAACCCAGTTGCAACAGGCGTCGTCTGGCGTTCAGTTCTCAGGAGACGCCTCCAGCTGCCGACTTCACTGAGCCTCAGATAGCCAAGGTGCCAAATATTATCAGCCCCAACACACTCAAGAAGGCGGTCTGTGAGGAGAACTCGGTCCCATTACAACAGAAGAAGAAGGGATGGAAAAGAAAGAGTAACAAGGGTGCGAGCCAGCCGGCACCGAGTATGATCTGTACTCAGGACGGGCCACCTTCACCTAAGGATATCTCGAGGAGGGTGCTTGTGGCGGGTAGGGCGATGCTACCGACAAATATGCTCAATGCTGCAACTGGTGCTATGCGGAGTCTGCATGACAGTGTTATTTCTTTGGAGAAGCGGTGTCTCAGAGAGAATGATGTGGCATACCCGGTTTTCGTGGCCAAGGTTCCAGAGGGCAAGGGCTTTGTGGATGGCGCCATCGGGGGTACGATCGTCCTGCGGTTTGATGACATCTTTGCTATGTTTAACCTTCATCCGCTGCACTACACCTTCGTTCAGCTGTTTTCGCTGAGTATGGAGATGCGGATCATTAGAGAAAAGACCCCGGACATCGTGATAGTCGACCCCTTCTACATGCGTGCCAAGCTCTTGGGCAGCGCTGGGGACCGCCAAGTCGCGAGTTCACACCTCGAAGGCGTCATTCTGGCAAACCCAGATAATGATAACTTCCTCGTGGCTTACTTTCCCGAGTAAGTCATCCCTTAACCGCCCCGTAACATATGATTTCTTAGATTTCGATCATTCTTTTTTCTAACATTCCGTATTCTATGCAGTGACACACATTGCACACTCATCCTCTTAAGCCCGAAATATTCCATGGCCACGTATCTCGACCTGAACCGTGACTCCAAGATAGACAACACAAATATCAAGAAAGTTCTTGATGATGTTCTCCCCAGATACGCCAAATCTGGAGGCACCTTCACCAAGGTAGTTCATAAGTACGGCAAGCACGTGTTCGCCCACAATACGATGTTCTGTTGCGTCAAGCACCCGCTTGGCGGTTAGAAGGATGCCTACTACGCCCTCCATCACATGCGGGCGATCGTAAGGGACCATCATCACCTTCTGCTACCAGATAATCTCAAAGATTGGGCCGCGAGCTTGTCGGCAATCTAGGACACGGACATCAGACAAGAATTCTTTCGCATCCAGTCGGAGTTTGCGGACATCATCCATCAAGATGTCCTTCATACCTCGGGGCAGTTCTACCTCAGATATCAACCGTCCAACAGTGAGATAGACGGAACGCTACAAATGCAGGCTGACAACGCCCGCGATTTCATGACCATCACGACAGACGGCGGCTTCATCCATGCTCCGGTCCCATGAGTCGAGTCGATAGTACTGATGCTATGTGTAGTTCTAAAACATTGATTGGCTCATGTTGTAATTAAACTTTAATAAACTTGTATGTCTCTTTGGTTTGGACAGTCGTTCAACTTAGATGTAATCGATGCTATTTATTAGTAGGACCATGAATCGTGCTATTAATGTCTTGCTTTTCTCTTCCGATCCTTTTGTTGCATACTTATATATTGCTTATGTATTGTCTGTTGTTTGGCTTGTGCATAGAGATGCCGTCGTATGTCGTGTACAAGGGTAAGGTTCCCGGAGTCTACGACGACTAGGAGGAGTGTCGGAGACAGGTTCACCGTTTCAGCGGTAACAGTTACAAAGGGTACACCACTAGGGCGGAGGCGGAATCTAGATACGCCCGCTATCTAGCGGGAGAGAGGAGGGGGCGTTGGAGGAACCGGATGAAGACCAGTTTCATCACGATGATGCTCATCGTGATGACCGCAGCTCTCTTCTATGTGATGGTAGTTTAGATGATCGATATCGACTTGTAATGTGAAGACAAACTCGCTACTCACGGTCTCGAGACTTGTAATGTTCTATCTTTGTTCGGTCTTTTGAATTCGGAGACTAATATGATGAATTGTATTCGGAGACTAATCTTCTATTGTATTTGATGAATCTGCTATTGTTGTGTGCTGTTGTCTAAATTCTGTACAATAATATATTTTGTAACCTGTGAAAATATCAGAAATGAAAAAAAATCCCTAATATTCATACTAGTGGCGCACCACACAAGACACTAATGGCGCACTGTGATAATCACACTAATGGCGCATCACCCACTGGTGCGCCATTAGTATGCCAAAGCACATGGGTACATATGCTCCCCTGGGAGGCATTCTAATGGCGCACTGTGGGCTATACTAATGGCGCACTACGTGGTGCGCCATTAGAATTTAATTCTAATGGCTTGATGCTAGTGGCGCACCAGTAGTGCGCCATTAGTAGGTAAAACTGGTACGCCACTAGCATGCCTTTTCCCAGTAGTGAAATGGGAGAAGTGCTTAGCTTTGGGTTCAATCTTGCGGTGTCCTTTCCCGGTGACAGTAAGGGCAACAAGGCACGTATTGTATTGTTGCCATCGAGGATAACAAGATGGGGTTTTCTTCATATTGCATGAGTCTATCCCTCTACATCATGTCATCTTGCTTAAGGCGTTACTCTGTTCTAAACTTAATACTCTAGATGCATGCTGGATAGCGTTCGATGAGTGGAGTAATAGTAGTAGATGCAGGCAGGAGTCGGTCTACTTGTCTCGGACGTGATGCCTATATACATGATTATACCTAGATATTCTCATAACTATGCTCAATTCTGTCAATTGCTCAACAGTAATTTGTTCACCCACCGTAGAATACTTATGCTCTTGAGAGAAGCCACTAGTGAAACCTACGCCCCCTGGGTCTATCTTTATCATACTGATCTCCTACTACTTAGTTATTTCCTTTGCTATTTACTTTTCCTTTATTTTACTTTGCATCTTTTGTCATAAAAATACCAAAAATATTATCTTATCATATCTATCAGATCTCACTCTCGTAAGTGGCCCTATAGGGATTGACAACCCCTATTTGCATTGGTTGCGAGGATTTATTTGTTTTGTGCAGGTGCGAGGGACTCGCCGTAGCCTCCTACTGGATTGATACCTTGGTTCTCAAAAACTGAGGGAAATACTTATGCTACTTTGCTGCATCATCCCTTCCTCTTCGGGGAAAACCAACGCAGTGCTCAAGAGGTAGCACGCCAAATCAAAGTAAGACGTTGGTGGTAAGCAGTATGACTATTGTCGCCCACAACTCATTATGTTCTACTCGTGCATATCATCTATGCATAGACCTGGCTCTGATGCCACTGTTGGGGAACATAATAATTCAAAAAAATTCATATGATCATAGCAACGAGAGAGGAATGTGTCTCCACGTACCCTCGTAGACCGAAAGTGGAAGCGGTATGTTAACGCGGTTGATGTAGTCGAACGTCTTCACGATCCAACCGATCCAAGTACCGAACGTACGACACCTCCGTGTTCAGCACACGTTCAGCATGATGACGTCCTTTGAGCTCTTGATCCAGTTGAGGGTCAAGGGAGAGTTCCATCAGCATGACGGTGTGGCGACGGTGTTGGTGATGTGATCCGCGCAGGGCTTCGCCTAAGCACTACGACAATATGACCGAGGTGGTAAACTGTGGAGCACATGGCTAAGGAACAACTTATGTGTCTTTGGGGTGCCCCCTGCCCCTGTATATAAAGGAGGAGGGGAGGAGGCAGCTGACCTAGGGGGCACGCTAAAGGGGGAGTCCAACAAGGACTCCCAATCCTAGTTGGACTCCCTTTCCTTTTCCGGAGGGGGAAAGAGGGAAGGGAGAGGAAGAGGAGAAGGAAAAGGGGGGGCTCCCTAGTCCAATTCGGACTCCCTATAGGGAGGGGGCGCGGCTACCCCTTGTGGGCTGCCTCCCCTCTCCCCTATGGCCCATGTAGGCCCAATATCCCCCCCAAGGGGGGGGGGTTCCAGTAACCCCTCGGTACTCCGGAAAAATACCCGAATCACTCAGAACCATTCTGATGTCCGGATTGAAGGAAATATGCCCTAGAGGCAATAATAAAGTTGTTATTTATATTTCCTTATATCGTGATAAATGTTTATTATTCATTCTAGAATTGTATTAATCAAAACTTAGTACATGTGTGAATACATAGACAAAACAGAGTGTCCCTAGTATGCCTCTACTTGACTAGCTCGTTAATCAAAGATGGTTAAGTTTCCTGACCATAGACATGTGTTGTCATTTGATGAACGGAATCACATCATTAGGATAATGATGTGATGGACAAGACCCATCCATTAGCTTAGCATATTGATCGTTTAGTTTTATTGCTATTGCTTTCTTCATGACTTATACATATTCCTCTGACTATGAGATTATGCAACACCCAAATACCGGAAGAACACTTTGTGTGCTATCAAACATCACAACGTAACTAGGTGATTATAAAGATGTTTTACAGGTGTCTCCGATGGTGTTTGTTGAGTTGGCATAGATCGAGATTAGGATTTGTCACTCCGTATATCGGAGAGGTATCTCTGGGCCCTCTCGGTAATGCTCATCACTATAAGCCTTGAAAGCAATGTGACTAATGAGTTAGTTGCGGGATGATGCATTACGGAATGAGTAAAGATACTTGCCGGTAACGCGATTGAACTAGGTATAATGATACCAACGATCGAATCTCAGGCTAGTAACATACCGATGACGAAGGGAATAACGTATGTTGTTATGCGGTTTGACCAATAAAGATCTTCATAGAATATGTAGGAGCCAATATGAGCATCAAGGTTCCGCTAATGGTTATTGACCGGAGATGTGTCTCGGTCATGTCTACATAGTTCTTGAACCCGTAGGGTCTGTACACTTAACGTTCGATGACGATTTGTATTATGAGTTATGTGATTTGATGACCGAAGTTTGTTTGGAGTCCCGGATGAGATCACGGACATGACGAGGATTCTTGAAATGGTCGAGACATAAAGATTGATATATTGGACGATTTTGTTTGGACACCGGATGAATCTGAGAGGTACCGGATAATTATCGGAGTGCCGGAGGGTTATCGGAACCCCCCGGGGGAACTAATGGGCCTTAGTGGGGAGAGAGAAGGGCCACAAGGGGATGGCCGCCCCTAACGACGACATGTACCTAGGGTAGGGTCATAGGCCTGACCTAGACACCCTCCCCAAGGACATTGACCTAAAGTTAGAAGAATTCAAGGGATACCATCATTCACTCGACCATAAACATTCCACTCGGAAGATTCAAGTTCACTCGACCAGGGAGTACTCACTCGACCATAACAAGAATCACTCACGGATAGAAGATCTAAAGTCACTCTATATGGCAACGGTTAGGCATTACCCTGTAGACTTAATAGTCATTCATGTATCTTTATTGCTGGCGTTATCAGTAACGCCCCATCTTTATGTACCTTAAACCCTGTGTAACTGAGGGCTGGAGGGGTCCAGCGCACTCTATATAAGCCACCCCTCCTCTAGCACAAGGGTTCGCACCCCCTGTAACTTCACGCATAATCCAACCGACCGAGCCTCCGGGCACCGAGACGTAGGGCTATTACTTCCATCGCGAAGGACCTGAACTCGTACATCTTGCGTGCACAATCTCACCGTAGCTAGGATCTTGCCTCTACATTCTTACCCCCCTACTTAACTGTCAGACTTAGAACCACGACAGTTGGCGCCCACCGTGGGCCAGGTGTCTTAGCGACTTTCCGGTGAGGTTGTAATTTTCTCCGACTCTTTTCATCATGGTTTCCGGCGGAGATTTGGCTGAGGGCCGTGAGATCCGTCTCGGCGCGCTCGTCTTCATCGCCGACGACTCCGCTTGGCTTCAGGAAGCTGCTCTCAATGTCGAGGCGCTCCCCGTCCGCAGAGCGACGCACTTTCGTGTGTGCGTTCGCGGTGTCCTACTCCGGCAGCCGTCGACCCAGTATCGGTCGGCTCCCGCAGTACCTTCGCTCCCCACTGCTCGCCGTTGCAAGCGATCCGGTCGGTCGCGGCTTGAGCGATGGGTGAAGCACGCGGTGGCACGTCAGTCGGCCACCCCTCAAGTCACGGCAATTGAGCCCGACGAATCTCTCTACGGCCTGTTCGACCTGTCGACCGGCTCTGTCGACACCTTGTCCGAGTGCGACAGCAGCGACCCCGCGGCAGAAGTCCTGATGGTCGACACGCCCCGCAGCCCGCCTGGCATGCGTCGCAACGACGGCAATGACGGCGGCGGCGAGCCGTCGCGTATTCATGAAGAGTATCATCCCGAAACTCTCTCTTCTCAGCAGAGGGAGGAACTTCACCACCGCAATACGGAGGCCCTACACATGCCTGTTGTTGGAGAGACCTCTGAGGCTCGGGCCTTGGAGGCAGTGCGTTTAGCCACTTTGGCTGAGCACACTCGACTAGAGAATCTTCAGCGTTCACTCGACGAACGTGCGCGGCGGCAGATCCCCGAGTCCAGTCGACGACAGCGGCAATTTTTTCCACAGGAACCACAAGTACACCGCACTCCGATTCAAAATCTCACTGCTGCAGCCCATACAACGGAGTCTATTCAGCCATCCCAGTCGGAGGCTGGAAGGGGTTTGATGTAGATCAGAGAATTACTCCGGGCGGCAGGAGAGCAGAACACAGCAGTATCTCAGTCGCGTAACAGAATTCATAGCAGATCCGTGGTAGTTGACACCATCCAGTTGGCTCACAGCCCAAGATCGCCTCCATGGCGTGAAGGGCAAGGGTATCGCTAGGGGCAGTACTTTGGTCGGAACCGCGAGCAGCACGATCGTTGGCTCGACCGTGACGACCGCCGTCGAGTGCCTACGCCCCCTCCGAGGAGCGAATCATATGTGCCCCGACATTATGATGATAGGCGCCCGAACAGTGAAGAGCGGAGGAGGCCGATTGATCCAAGAGAACCAGGGTTTGACGCAAGGTCAATTCTGGTGCAAGGTTTGGTAGACAGGAATCAGGCTCATAGAGAAGGGCGGGACAGAGATCGTCCGACTGGAGGCAGAATACATGTTTCTGGTCCCGAGTGTTTCAACAGGGCTGTCAGAGCAGCAGAGATCCCTCCCAACTTCAGGTTGGCGACCGGGGTTAGTAAGTTCACCGGTGAATCAAAGCCTGAGACTTGGCTTGAAGACTACCGAGTGGCTGTGCAGATCGGAGGAGGAAACGATGAAGTGGCCATGAAGCACCTTCCCTTGATGCTTGAGGGGTCATCTAGAGCTTGGTTGAATCAGTTGACTCCGAGCAGTATATTCAGCTGGGAGGAGTTGGCTCGAGTGTTTGTCAGAACATTTGAGGGCACATGCAAACGGCCAGCAGGATCGACGAAATTACAACATTGCATGCAAAAACCGAATGAAACTTTGAGGGATTATATTCAGAGGTGCTCCACTTTGCATCACACTGTGGAGAATGTATCTCAGCATCAGGCAATTTGCGCTTTTAAAGAAGGCGTTCGTTATTGGGAGCTCAACCTGAAATTCGGTCGGACAGGAGATATGTCCCTGACCCGAATGATGGAAATACCCACTCGGTATGCAAATGGTGAAGAGGAAGACCGACTCCGCAGCGGCAAGAGTAAACCAGTCGGCCAAGACGTTGGAGGAGGTAATTCCAATCGGAAGCAGAAGCACAAGGCAGAACCTGCGAATCCTAGGGAAGTTGCAGCCACAACTCAAGGAAAGTTTAAAGGAAAACATAAAGGGCCCTGGACCCCCAAGAAGGTGAACGATGCTGCCGGAAATGACATAATGGATTTGCCATGTCACATTCACATCAAGAAGGATGAAGAGGGAAATCTCATCTATCCTAAGCATACCACTCGGCACTGCTGAGTCCTTATACATCAGTTCAGAGAAAAAAACCAGTGAGAAGGAAAAAGAATCTGATAAGGATGAGGACAAGGAAGAGGATGATGATGGTTTTCCAAATGTCAATTCCACTTTGGTGATTTTTGCTGATGTTGAAAGCAAAAGTCGACTGAAAGTCATCAACAGGGAAGTAAACATGGTTGCACCGGCAACACCGACATATCTGAAATGGTCAAAGACTCCTATCACATTCGACCAGTCAGATTACCCGCCGCATGTTGCCACCCCTGGAAGGCATGCGTTGGTGGTCGACCCGGTCATTGGAGGCACCCGACTGACCAAAGTTTTAATGGATGGTGGCAGTGGATTAAACATCTTGTATGCTGAGACCCTCCGTGGGATGGGCATTCTGATGTCCAAGCTCCATGAGAGTAACATGCGGTTTCATGGAGTTATACTAGGAAAGAAAGCAGATTCACTTAGCCAGATCACCCTTGGCGTGGCTTTCGGCGATTCAAAGAATTACCAGAAGGAAAAGTTGACATTTGAAGTCGTGGATTTTCACAATGCTTATCATGCTATCTTGGGCAGAACTGCGTATGCCCGTTTCATGGCTCGACCATGTTATGTGTATCTCAAGTTCAAGATGCATGGCCCCAGGGGCATGATTACAGTCACTGGTAATTGGCAGCGAGCAGAAGAGTGCTTTCAGAAGGGCTCGAAGATTGCCGATGAACAAATGGCAACAATAGAAATGGAGGAATATAAGAAGACAGCAGATCCGAGTGATTTGTTGAGAACTAAGAAGCCTGCTTCAGAGTCCGCATTTAAGTCGTCCGGTGAAACAAAGATAGTTCATATTCACCCGACTAATCCCAATGCTGCTCCGACCCACATATCAACGACACTCGACATCAAATAGGAAGAAGCGCTCATCTAGTTCCTCCGTGAGAACTGGGACATCTTTGCATGGAAACCTTCTGACATGCCAGGTGTACCCAGAGAGCTGGCTGAGCACCGTTTGCGAGCCGACCCAAAAGTGAAACCTGTGAAAGAGTACCTTCGATGATCCGCCATGGAGAAGAGAAAGGCAATTGGCGAGGAAGTGGCTCGGCTTCTGGCAGCTGAGTTCATCCGAGAGATTTACCACTCCGAGTGGCTCGCCAATGTTGTCATGGTTCCCAAGAAGGATGATTCACTCCGTATGTGTATCGACTTTAAGCACATCAATCGGGCCTGCCCGAAGGATCATTTTCCTCTACCCCGCATTGATCAAATAGTCGACTCGACTGCGGGATGTCAGCGACTATCCTTTCTAGACGCATATTCTGGGTATCATCAGATCCGACTGTATGGGCCCGATGGAATAAACACAGCCTTTATCACCCCATTCGGGTGCTTTTGTTATGTTACCATGCCCTTTGGTCTCAAGAATGCTGGTGCCACATTCATGCGCATGATACAGAAGTGCCTGCTCACTCAAATCAGTCGGAATGTGGAAGCATACATGGATGGCATCGTGGTTAAGTCACGTAAAGGTTCCGACCTGCTGACTGACCTCGCTGAAACCTTTGCCAATCTAAGAAGATATGATATCAAGCTTAACCCGACGAAGTGTACATTTGGAGTTCCAGGCGGGAAGTTACTCGGTTTCCTTGTTTCTGAATGAGGTATCGATGCAAACCCAGAGAAAGTTGGTGCAATACTCTGAATGAAACGTCCTGTGCGCGTACATGATGTTCAGAAGCTTACTGGTTGCTTGGCCGCTTTGAGTCGGTTCATCTCTCGTCTCAGTGAAAAGGCATTACCTCTTTACCGATTCATGAAGAAATTTGATAAGTTCGAGTGGACTCCTGAAGCTGACACAACGTTTGCAGAGCTCAAAACCCCGCTTTCCACCCAGCCGGTGCTCACTGCTCCAGTTAGCAAAGAACCTCTACTGCTTTATATTGTAGCCACTGGACAAGTTGTCAGTACAGTACTCACGGTCAAGCGGGAAGAAGAAGGTAAAACTTATAAAGTTCAACGCCCGGTGTACTATATTTCTGAAGTCTTAACTCCATCCAAGTAGAGGTATCCGCATTACCAGAAGTTGGTCTATGGAATTTACTTGACTGCGAAGAAGGTAGCACATTATTTCTCAGATCACTCCATCACAGTCGTCAGTGACGCTCCATTGTCAGAAATTTTGAACAATAGAGATGCAACCGGTCGAGTGGCAAAGTGGGTGATTGAACTCCTTCCGTTGGATATCAAGTTTGAGGCAAATAAAGCAATCAAGTCCCAAGCAATAGTAGATTTCCTCGTCGAGTGGATTGAACAGCAACAACCAACTCAAGTCCAGTCGGAACATTGGACTATGTTCTTTGATGGATCCAAAATGTTGAGTGGTTATGGTGCTGGAGTTGTTCTAGTGTCCCCACGAGGTGACAAACTCAGTTATGTCCTTCAGATTCACTTTGATTCCTCCAACAATGAGGCTGAGTACGAAGCTCTTTTGTATGGGTTGCGAATGGCCATTTCATTCGGCGTCCGTCGCCTAATGGTCTTCGGCGACTCAGATTTGGTGGTTAATCAAGTGATGAAAGAGTGGGATGTCAGAAGCCCGCTATGACTGGCTATTGCAATGCAGTTAGAAAGTTAGAAAAGAAGTTCGAAGGTCTAGAGCTCCACCATATTCCCCGACTAAAGAACCAGGCAACAGATGACCTGGCGAAGATAGGTTCCAAGAGAGAGCCCATTCCTAGCAATGTGTTCATGGAGCATCTTCACACACCATTAGTCTAGGAAGATCCCTTCACAGAAGATCCCCCGCAACCTAAGAGTTCCGCTGATCCGACTGAAGTTGAAATCCCAGCTATGGTCGACCTAGTCATGGAAGTTTTGGCCGTCATTCATGATTGGACTGTACCGTACATCGTATTTTGCTATGATCTTGAGGGAATAAAATAAAAGAGAAGGAATAAAGAGATCATATGGATCTTATGGAGAGTAATGAGCTCACATATAAAGAGTGCGATGAATAAAAGTTGTTGAGAGTTGACAAACATAGTTTTGGTCATCGTTGCAATTAATAGGAAGTAATAAAGAAAGAGAGGTTCACATATAAATATACTATCTTGGACATCTTTTATGATTGTGAGTACTCATTAAAGTATGACATGTTAAAGAGTTGACGTTGGACAAGGAATACAACGTAATGGGTTATGTTTTCTTACATCTGAGATAAATTATATTCTCATGGATCATCCAACATGTTGAGCTTGCCTTTCCCTCTCATGCTAGCCAATTTCTTTGCACCAAGTAGAGATACTACTTGTGCTTCCAAACATCCCTAAACCATGTTTTGCCATGAGAGTCCACCATATGTACCTATGGATTGAGTAATATCCTTCAAGTAAGTTGTCATCGGTGCAAGCATTAAAAATTCCTCTCTAAATATGTATGACTTATTAGTGCGGAGAAAATAAGCTTTATACGATCTTGTGATATGGAAGAAATAAAAGCGATGGACTGCATAATAAAGGTCCATATCACAAGTGGAAATATAAAGTGACGTTCTTTTGCATTAAGATTTCGTGCATCCAACCATAAAAGCGCGTGACAACCTCTGCTTCCCTCTGTGAAGGGCCTATCTTTTATTCTTGTCTTCTACTTCATGCAACGAGTCATGGTGATATTCACCTTTCCTTTTTACATTTTATCCTTTGGCAAGCACAATGTGTTGGAAAGATCCAGATACATATAGCTAATTGGATGTGAGTCTGATGAACTATTATTGTTGACATTACCCTTGAGGTAAAATGTTGGGAGGCAAAACTATAAGCCCCTATCTTTCTCTGTGTCTGATTAAAACTTCATACCCATAAATATTGCGTGAGAGTTAGCAATTATGAAAGACTAAAAGATGGTTGAGTATGTGGACTTGATGAAAAGCTCTTTGACTCTTTCCTATGTTATGATAAATTGCAATTTCCTTAATGACTGAGATTAGAGTTTGTTGGTTCTCAATAAAGTTTATGATTCATACTTGAAATTGTGATTGAATTGCTACTTTAGCATAAGAGATCATATGACAATATATATACATATATATATATATATTGCTGTTCTAAGAATAATTATGATGCCCTCATGTCCGTATTTTATTTTTATCGACACCTCTATCTCTAAACATGTGGACATATTTTTCGATTTCGGCTTTCGCTTCAGGACAAGCGAGGTCTAAGCTTGGGGGAGTTGATACGTCCATTTTGCATCATGCTTTTATATCGATATTTATTACATTATGGGTTGTTATTACACATTATGTCACAATACTTATGCCTATTCTCTCTTATTTTACAAGGTTTACATGAAGAGGGAGAATGCCGGCAGCTGGGATTCTAGGCTGGAAATTGAGCAAATATTAAAGACCTACTCTGCACAGCTCCAAAAGTCCTGAAACTTCACGGAAGTTATTTCCAGAATATATAAAAAATATTGAGCGAAGAAAGTTCCAGAGGGGGCCACACCCTGGCCACGAGGGTGGGGGCGCGCCCCTGCCCCGTGGGCCCCCTGGTGGCCCTCCGATGCCCATCTTCTGCTATATGAGGTCTTTCGTCGAGGAAAAAATCATATGTAAGCTCACGGGGCGAAACTCCGCCGCCACGAGGCGGAACCTTGGCGGAACCAATCTAGGGCTCCGGCAGAGCTGTTCTGCCGGGGAAACTTCCCTCCGGGAGGGGGAAATCATCACCATTGTCATCACCAATGATCCTCTCATCGGGAGGGGGTAAATCTCCATCAACATCTTCACTAGCACCATCTCATTTCAAACCCTAGTTCATCTCTTGTATCCAATCTTTGTATCCAAACCTCAGATTGGTACCTGTGGGTTGCTAGTAGTGTTGATTACTCCTTGTAGTTGATGCTAGTTGGTTTACTTGGTGGAAGATCATATGTTCAGATCCATTATGCATATTAATACCCATCTGATTATGAACATGAATATGCTTTATGAGTAGTTACGCTTGTTCCTGAGGACATGGGAGAAGTCTTGCTATTAGTAGTCATGTGAATTTGGTATTCGTTCGATATTTTTATGAGATGTATGTTGTCATCCCTCTAGTGGTGTCATGTGAACGTCGACTACATGACACTTCACCATTGTTTGGGACTAGAGGGAGGCATTGGGAAGTAATAAGTAGATGATGGGTTGCTAGAGTAACAGAAGCTTAAACCCTAGTTTATGCGTTGCTTCGTAAGGGGCTGATTTGGATCCATATGTTTCATGCTATGGTTAGGTTTACCTTAATACTTCTGTTGTAGTTGCGGATGCTTGCAATAGGGGTTAATCATAAGTGGGATGCTTGTCCAAGTAAGGACAACACCCAAGCACCAGTCCACCCACATAACAAATTATCAAAGTACCGAACGCGAATCATATGAACGTGATGAAAACTAGCTTGACGATAATTCCCATGTGTCCTCGGGAGCGCTTTACTTCATATAAGAGTTTGTCCAGGCTTGTCCTTTGCTACAAAAAGGATTGGGCCATCTTGCTACACCTTATTTACTCCTATTACTTGCTACTCGTTACAAATTACCTTATCACAAAACTATCTGTTACCGGTAATTTCAGTGCTTGCAGAGAATACCTTACTGAAAACTGCTTATCATTTCCTTCTGCTCCTCGTTGGGTTCGACACTCTTACTTATCGAAAAGGCTATGTCGGAGTAATGGGCCACGGGTAGGCTAACCCAGGCCCAGAACCTTTCAAGACATTGAGGCAGACTGCGCCCCTCGAGACCCTAGGACGAAGAGCCGCCTTCTGAGAGTCGGCGGCAAGGCGGCCGGCTGCCCACTCGCAGCCGAGTCCTAGGGACGACTTCAGGACGAGCCGACTCCTGACTGGCGACTTCCAGAGAAGCCGGCCTTGGGGAGTCGGCCCGCAACACCAACAACCCCCATGCCCTCATAAAGAGGGACGGGGCGGGGAGTGGCCACAGTAAGGTCCACTCCCACCCCTTTTCCAAGGGCAGGCGTGGCTACAGTACGCCGTACCCGCGGAGATCTCCGCGCGGCACAACACTGTTGCCATGACGGCCCTGACATCAGCCCCAGGGGGTGGAGCCCTGTGCCCACGACGGCCTGCTAGTACGACCCGGGGATGATGGGTCCCACCAGTCGGCGGGCGTACGAAAGACGGCGAAGGCACCACCAGTCGGCCCGGATGGGAGTCGGCCACCAGAAGTCAGCCGGCCCCTCCCACGGGCCCCACGCGCCATTTATCAGACACGACAAGTAGTGGCCACAGTGATCGCCCGCCAGACGGCGGAGCTGTCGCCATGACCTCATGACCGAGCCCGCGTCATTAGAGGCACGGCTACAGTAATCTGCAGCCGGCAAGACCCGCCCGCGGCGGACGCGGCCTGTCGGCTCCACACCGAGCCAGTCGGCGGGGCCCACCAGTCGGCAGGCCCTAGGAGTCAGCGGATAAGACGGCGGCCAGAGAGACTGACGGCTGGGCCCGTGCCCAGCCGGATTACCATTGTACCCCTAGGGGTAGGCCTATATAAACCCCCAGGGCATCCATGCAAAGGGTTGGAATCCATTAGCACTAGACCAGATCATATAGGAAGGAGAGAGCTAGCCTTGCCTTCTCCTACCTCCAGGAAATCGCTCAAGGAGCAACCGTGTAAACACTTTGCCATAGTTATCATGCGGAGACCTCGTAGAGCAGCAGTAGGGGTATTATCTCCCCGGAGAGCCCTGAAGCTGGGTAAGATTCGCCGGCAAGCATGTCTTCGCCTTATCCCGTTTCCAGGCACCGGCGACGTTCTACTCGCCCCCACCATGATAAGCCATCCTTTGGCATATGTCGCACCCAACCCCCGACATTTGGCGCCCACCGTGGGGCTTGGTGCACCGTCGTCCGGAGACCTGCTCTGGACGGGAACCCTTTTTCTCCCTGGCAAGCGCAGCCAGCCCGGCACGCCAGACGGAGTTTGCTCTGACGCACTGCACGGCGTTGAGATCGCCTGCACAGCCAGCTGCCTCGCCGATATTGTCGGCGAGGTTCGCCTCTCCGACGAACCTGCATCCAATGCAGGCACGGGCGGCCCCGAGAGCCTCCTCGCGGGCCTCCTCAACCAACTCCATGTCACCGGCGAGCTTGGCGTGGACTTGGAGTCTGTAGGCTCCACCGACCCGATGCTGGTCGACTCCGACACCGCGTCGCTCGACGTGTTCCCCACCAACGTGGTGGTCTACGACAAACCTCTCCCTCGCGCGGAGAGCGACGGAAGCACCGTCGCCGAGGTGCTCGTCATCGGTCATGATGAGCCTCCCGGCGGAGGAGCGCATGACCCACTTGGCGCGGCACTACAAGACCTGACTGCGCCCATTTCGGAACACGCTGACGTGGAGACGTTGGAGGCGCGCCGCCTTCAGCTCGTTGAAGGCGCGAAGAAGCTGGCTAGCATGAGACGCTTGTCAGAAGCCTACCAGCATGAGATGGATCGCGCTGTGGTTGGCTCGCCAGCCCTAGCTGGGCCCAGCCGCCTTGGCGCGGTCCAGCAGCGCGGCGTGGCCATCGCCAACCTGTTCGGGGCAAATCGCCCTGTGTACGCCATGCCTGCGGAGAACATTCGAGCCACCCAGGCAGCGGCGGATGAGCTGGACAACTTCGAGGGCGAAGAGTGCCGCCTGATGATGGAGCGAGTCCAGCGGCTCCTCGACGCGGCTGCCACGCAGAGCGAGGCCGGGTGCCGCACGGAGGCGCCGCGGCGGCAAAACGACGACCCGCCTCCATGCCGAGATCAAGGCGCGACGTCTCGGACGCCGGCTGGTGGCGCCCGAGGAAGGGAAGACAAGGATCCGGCTGTTAGCCACAGTCGGACTCACATTACCATAGAGCGCGACCAAGACGGCCGCCCGAGAGCAGTGGAACGACGGGACGACTGTGCGCCTCCTCCTCCTCGCAAGGAAAGGCGAGTCTCCCCGCTGCCTGTTGACCATCCGACTCTCGGTGACCGCCTGGGCCGCCGAGAGGGAGTCGGAGAAAACGACGCCCGCCACCGGATCGACCAACTTCACCAATCCCTGGCGCTGGAAGAAGAAGATGAGTTGGGTCCGCCTTGTTTCGGGCCCCGCATTCAAGACGAGCCCTTTCCCAAAGGGTTCACGCTCCCAAGAGACATGCCCAAGTGCACCGGCTCCGTGAGGCCGGAAGACTGGCTGGTCGACTACTCCATGACTGTCAACATAGCGAACGGCAACAAGCGTGTCACCGTAAAATACGTTCTGCTCATGCTTCAGGGCACGGCCCGGACATGGCTGAACAGCCTGAAGCCCCGCAGCATCAACAGTTGGGTCGACTTCACCGATGCATTCGTCCGCAACTTCACGAGCACGTACAAGCGTCCTCCCAAGCCTCGTCAGCTTTCCTTGTGCATGCAAGGCCCCAACGAGTCGACTCGCGACTACCTCACGCGTTGGGCCGAGCTTCGGAACTCCTGTGAGGGCGTGCACGAGGTGCAGGCTATCGAGTACTTCACCGCCGGGTGCATAGAAGGCACCCTTCTCAAGCACAAGCTCCTCTGCGATGAGCTAGAAACCCTCGACGAGCTGTTGATTATAGCAGACAAGTATGCCACGGCCGACTCCTCCATTAAGGTGGAGATTCAAGTTAGCGCGACTGGAAAAGGGGCCCCTCAGGCTCCTAGAACTCCGGCAGGAGACGCCAGTCAGTGACAACAGCAGAACGACCACAAGCGCAAGGCCCCGCAGCCGGCTTCCAGCAGCCGTCAGGTCACGACAGTTGAAGACCGGTAGCCGGATGGGCAGCCTCCACCCAAGCGACAGAAAGGTGGCAAGCCCAACTAGTTGCCGGCTTTCCCATACGAGCAAACTCTGGATGGTCCTTGCAAGTTCCATAGCGGCGCGAAGCCGTCGAATCACACCACCCGGAAGTGCCACTGGCTCACCAGGATCGCCAAAGGAGACGACCTCCTACCCCCCCCCCCCCCCCCCCCCCCGCCTGCTGGGCAGCAGCCTCCGCCTCCGCCCCAGCAGCCAGCTGTCAGGCCAGTTGGCGCAGTACAAGAAGAGTACCCCGAAGAGCACGGAGCCTACGTGATATTTACCAGCGTGGCTGATGATCGACGCAGCAGGTGGCTGCAGCGACAAGAGGTGAATGCAGTAGCATCAGAGACGCCAGAGTTCATGCACTGGTCCGAGAAGCCAATCAGCTGGAGCAGAGCTGATCACCCAGAGGTGATGTCGAGTCGGGGCTCTTACGTCTTGGTCTTGGATGCCACCATTGCCACGGATAGACGAGTTGCTCGTTTATTGCGAGTTCTGATAGACGGAGGCAGCAGCATCAACATCCTGTACAAGGACACTATGGAGAAGTTAGGAATCAAGCAAAGACAGCTTCAGAACAGCCGGACTATGTTCCACGGCATTGTTCCTGGTCTTTCCTGCTCACCAATCGGCAAGATCCTGATGGACGTCCTCTTTGGAGACAAAGATCACTTCCGCCGAGAGTCAGTTTGGTTTGAGGTGGTGAACCTCGAGAGCCCATACCATGCATTACTTGGCCGACCCGCCCTGGCCAAGTTCATGGCGGTCCCCCACTACGCCTACCTCAAAATGAAGATACCCAGTTCCAGGGGGATTCTGACCGAAGCCGGCGACTACCGGAAGTCGTCTGCCTGTGCGGCTGAGAGTAGTCGGCTGGCCGAGTCCCTGGTGATCGCGGCCGAGAAGCGGCTCCTTGACCGGGTTGTTGCGATGGCTGGCAAGCAGCTAGAGGTGTCGCCTGACCCAAGGGAGTCGGAGGCTGAGGGTTCATTCAAGCCGGCCAAAGAGACAAAGAAGATACCCTTGGATCCGGAGCACCCAGAGAGGTACGCTGTCGTAGGCGCAAACCTTGACATCAAATAGGAAGGCGAGCTCGTCGATTTCCTCCGTGAGAATCGGGACATCTTCGCATGGTCCCCCAAAGACATGCCAGGTGTACCGACGGAATTCGCCGAGCACAAGTTACATGTCCGATCTGATGCAAAGCCGGTCAGGCAGCCCTTGCGCCGCCTATCAGAGGAAAAGAGAAGAGTTTTCGGAGAAGAGATAGCCCGACTCCTAGCATCCGGCTTCATTATGGAAGTATTCTTTCCAGAGTGGCTAGCCAACCCGGTCCTGGTACTGAAGAAGAACAAGCAGTGGTGAATGTGTATTGACTACACAAGCCTCAACAAGGCTTGCCCCAAGGACCCATTTGCTCTACCAAGAATTGATTAGGTGATAGACTCCATAGCCGGATGCGAGCTGTTGAGCTTTTTGGATGCATATTCAGGATATCACCAGATCAAGCTGAACCCGGCTGACAGACTGAAGACCGCCTTCATCACGCCATTTGGAGCCTTTTGCTACCTCACCATGACGTTCGGCTTGAGGAATGCCGGCGCCACCTTTTAGCGTTGCATGCAGAAGTGCCTCCTCAAGCAACTCGACAGAAACGCCCACGTCTACGTAGACGATGTGGTGGTGAAGACAGAAAAGCGTGGAACACTGCTGGAAGACCGCAAGGAGACCTTTGAGAACCTGCGCCGATTCCAGATCAAGCTCAACCCTGAGAAGTGCGTCTTTTGAGTACCAGCCGGCCAACTCCTTGGCTTCCTGGTCTCTGAACGCGGCATAGAGTGCAACCCTGTAAAGATCAAGGCCATTGAGAGGATGGAGGTACCCAGCCGACTGTTGGACGTGCAAAAGTTCACCGGCTGCTCGGCGTCCATCAGCCGATTCATCAGTCGGCTGGGCGAGAAAGCTCTCCCCTTATACCAGCTCATGAAGAAGACCACTTTTTTCGAGTGGAACCACAAGGCGGATGAAGCTTTTCTCCAGTTGAAGAAGATGCTGACTACTCCACCCGTTCTGGCGGCTCCGACTCCTAAGGAACCTATGCTCCTGTACATCGTCGCCACCAGCCGAGTAGTCAGAACAGTCATTGTAGTAGAACGCAAGGAGGAAGGCAAGGCACTACCTATCCAGAGACTGGTATATTACCTGAGCGAAGTACTGTCGGCCACCAAGCAGAACTACCCCCACTACCAGAAGATGTGCTATGGCGTGCACTTTGCTGCCAAGAAATTGAAGCCTTACTTTCAAGAGCATCCAATCCTTGTGGTCTGCACGGCCCCACTTGCCGAGATCATCGGAAGCCGAGATGCTTCTGGCCGAGTGGCCAAATGGGCCATAGAGATGGCTCCCTACACCATCCACTACCAGCCCCGCACTGCCATCAAGTCACAAGCACTGGCCGACTTTCTCGTCGACTGGGCCGAGACCCAGTACCTACCTCCAGCGCCCGACTCCACCCATTGGCGGATGCATTTCGACAGCTCCAAGATGCGCACTGGCTTGGGAGCCGGTGTTGTCCTCACTTCTCCTAAAGGCGACAAGCTCAAATACGCACTGCAAATCCATTTTGCCACCTCCAACAACGTCGCCGAGTACGAGGCGCTCATTCATGGGCTCCGGCTTGCCAAAGAGCTTGGCATTCACCGGATCCTGTGTTATGGCGACTCGGACTTAGTGGTCCAGCAGTCGTCTGGCGACTGGGACACCAAAGATGCAAACATGGCGAGTTACCGTTTCCTCGTGCAGCAACTCAGTGGATATTTCGAGGGGTGCGAATTCCTCCATGTGCCAAGAAACGACAACGACCAAGCAGACGCCTTGGCACGAATCGGCTCTACCCGCCAAGCAATACCATCCGGCGTCGCCCTTCAACGCCTCCTCAAGCCGTCTGTCAAGCCTTCACCAGAATCAGACTCCATCTTTGTGCCGGCTCCTCCCGAAGAAGTCGGATCCGACTCCAGAGCCCCGGTAGACGGTACGGGGATTTTGGCAAATGTCTCCAAAGCCGCCACAGTCGAGGCCGGCCCAGGGATTACAGAACCCGGCCCGGGGACTGCGGCGGCCGGCCGGAAGACTCCAGAACTCGGCCCAAGAGCTGCACCAGTCGGCCCGGGGACTTCATTAATCCAGCAAGTGGTTGTTGACTCCAGCCCGCCGCCTCCCAGCCCAGCCGCCCTCGTCCAAGTCGCAGTTCTGGCGGTCGAAGAAATAGCAGCACCCTCATGGGCCCAGCCCATCCTCAAATTTCTAGTGAGCAAAGAGCTGCCGACTGATGAGACCTTAGCTCGGCAAGTACAACGCCGAGCGGCAGCCTACACCATAGTCAACAGAGAGCTGGTCAGGCGCAGCGTCACTGGTGTCTACCAGCGCTGCGTAGAGCCAGAGCAAGGCCAAGCAATTCTCAAAGACATCCATCAAGGCGACTGCGGCCACCATGCGGCTTCAAGAGCACTCGTCGCCAAAGCTTTCCGACACGGTTTCTTTTGGCCAACGGCCTTATAAGAGGCCAAGGAATTGGTCCAAAAATGCAAAGGGTGCCAAAAGTTCCGCTCCAAGCCGCATCAGCCGGCTTCTGCACTCAAGACCATCCCCATTGCCTGGCCTTTCGCAGTTTGGGGTCTAGACATGGTGGGACCATTCAAGACGGCACGAGGTGGCTTAACTCACTTACTTGTCGCGGTGGACAAGTTCACCAAGTGGATAGAAGCGAAGCCAATCAAGAAACTGAACGGTCCGACTGCCGTGACTTTCATCTCCGACATCACAATTCAGTACGGCATACCACACAGCATCATCACCGACAATGGCACGAATTTTGCCAAAGGCGCCTTGGCCCGTTTCTATGCGACACAGGGCATCCGACTGGACCTAGCATCCGTCGCCCATCCACAGTCAAACGGCCAGGTGGAGCGAGCAAACGGCCTCATCCTGTCCGGCATCAAGCCCCGACTGATCGAGCCTCTGGAGCGCTCGGCTGGCTGCTGGCTCGACGAGTTGCCAGCCGTCCTCTGGAGTCTGCGCATGACTCCAAACAAGTCAACCAGCTTCACGCCTTTCTTCCTCGTCTACGGTGCTGAAGCCATCATCCCAACGGACATAGAGTTCGATTCCCCGCGAGTCACCATGTACACCGAGGAAGAAGTAGAAGAAGCACGACAAGACGGCGTCGACCTGCTGGAAGAGGGCCGGCTGTTGGCACTCAGCCGGTCCAGTATCTACCAGCAGAGCCTGCGTAGATACTACAACAGGAAGGTCAGGCCGAGATCTTTCTAGGAGGGCGACCTCGTGCTCCGATTAATCCAGCGAACAGCTGGCCAGCACAAGTTGTCGGCACCTTGGGAAGGCCCCTTCATCATCAGCAAAGTGCTGGGCAACGACTCCTACTACCTAATCGACGCTCAGAAGCCCCGAGCACGCAAGAGGGACGACTCCGGCAAAGAGACAGAGCGGCCATGGAATGCAAATCTCCTCCGAAAATTTTATAGTTAAACGCAGTATGTACCACGCTACCTTTTGTATTAAAAGTACCAAGACTTCGGGCCCCCTGAGAAGAGCTCGGGGACTGCCCTCTTTTATCTATATGATAAGAAATATGCCTTCGAGTACATTACTCTTTGTTATGCCGCTTGGCACCGGGTTCGACTAGTCGGCCCGGGGACTTGCCGACCTGCACTATGAAATGCTTCCTGTAGCCGGACAAGTAGTGTGTGGCGTCTAAACCGTCTCCTGCTAGAAGCCGCAGCTCGCAGAGCGACTGTCTGGTGGGCAGGAGTAAGGAAGAATGGGCGTCCACATGAAAAATGGCTAAGGACTCAAAGCACAAACATAGCTTAAGACCGGCTTCCAGCCTTTTTCGTAAACCGACTCTTAAATAGTCGGCTTACCGCCTTCTATCCGACTTGTTAAACAACTCTAAAAACGGCTAAGTACTTGCCTTCCCAAAGTGACCAAGAATTTGATCCAGCAGCAGTCTGCGGAGCGGCTGTCTGGCTGACAAAGACGGCAACTGAGGGAAGACGGCAAAGGAAAAAGCCAAAAGAACAATGAGCAAGAAAGATAGAAGTCAGATGAATATTTACATAACAAAGGCCCTTGGCCGAATCTTCGAGCAGAATTTCAAAATACACCCCGCGGGTGGAATTGTGCGGATTAACAAGTTCTTCAAAAACTATTAGAATAGATAAAAAAAGACAAGGTGGCAGCCTAGGGGGCGGCAGACGGGTTTGGAGGATCAGAGGAGACGGCGGTGTTGGATGTTGGGGCGGCCGGCTGGGCGGTCTCGGGTTGATCACCTCCGGCAGCAGTCGGCTCGGGTGGGCACGGCTCGTTGCTGGAGGCACGGTCGAGCTGAGGCTGGCCGTCCGCTCCGTCTTCCGGTGCCTCCGTCTCGCTCCCGTCCTCCGCCTCGTCTTCCTCCTCGACGCTGGAGCCGATCACCTCTGCCAAGTCCTCGCCATAGTCGGGGTTCAGCCCAAACCACTCCGGTGGCACCTCCTCGCCGTCTTCAGCCCGCTCGGGGACAAAGATGCTGGTGCCGGTGTACTCGGCGATCGTCGCCGCACGCTTGACAAGGGCATCTTCCGCGGCTGCCAGCTCCGGCTGGGCCTCTGACCGGAGTGTGGCCAGCCGGTCTAGGTCCAACCCCGGATACCATGCCTTGACGAATTCCAAGGCTCGGCGCGCTCCGGCCCAGGCCAAGGAACCCTTCCAGGCCTCAAGACGGCCAGCCGCGACCTCCAGCCAGTCGGCAGTCCGACTGGGGGTGCGCGGAGCCTGCACGTCTGGCCACAGGGCGGCGATTGCTTGAGCGCCGACACGTTGAAGCCGGCGAAGCATCTGGTGGGCCGGCCGTAGGCGAGCCCCAATGCTCAGAATATGCTCGTCAAGAGTCCGAGGGGCATCAGCGGCGATCTCCACGCCACCCGCCCTCCGCTCCTCACGGTCGGCCTCGATAGATTGAATGGCGGCCTGCGAGTGGCCGGGGAAGAAGTCTGCCAAGACGGAAAGTATGAAGAACAAGTCAAAAAAAACCAAGAGTCGGCTCGACATATAGTCGACGGCTCGAAGAAGGAAAGCAAAGAAGCTCACCGTCGATGAGGTCCTCGATCTCGTGGAAGTCGGAGACCAGCATTGCCTCCTTGTCGGTCCAGGAGGAGCGCTCGCTCGCGAACTCAGCCAGGAGGGCGGCTTCCGCCTCTTCCGCCTCCTTCTGCGTCTTTGTAAGCAGCTCCTTCTGCTCTGCCAATTGTGCGGCCAGCAGATCGTGCTCTGCGGCGAGCTTGCTGCACTCCTCCCCCTTGGCGCGCAACGCGGAGTTGGCTTCGCTCAGCTACTGTTGAAGAGCGGCGTTGGCCTCTGAAGAGAAAGAAGAAAGAAGGCGTTAAGTCATCAATGAAGAAGGTCGCCGGGGAGATCCGGCCCGACTGCTCAACAGTCGGCCCGAATCTCGGGGACTACAGCCCGCGGGTGCGCCAGTGCGCCCCCGCAAAGAAGAAAAAGGACTCACTCCGGCTCTCCGACAAGTCGGCAGTCTGCTTGCCCAGCTCTTCAACGTTGCGGTTGAAGGCGGTGACACGGAGGTTGTGATAGTCCTGCAACAAGTATTTCAGAACAAAGGTTAGTACCCGGAACTTACCAATTGGAGTTCCGGGCCGCCTGCTCAGCAGCCGGCCCAGAACTCGGGGACTACACCCAGTGGGTGCGCTGGCACGCCCCCACAGAGAGAAACAAGAAAACAGGGACAAAGGAGAAAGCATACCCGGATGGCTGCCCGCGACGCCAGGTGCGCCTTGGTGCAGTTTTGGATGGCGTCGCTCTCGGCTCGTAGCTTCGTCTGGACATCCAGAAGCGCCTGGTTCAGCGGGCCCGTGCCGCCTCCTCGCACCCACCCAATGGGCGCGGCACTCATCGCTTCGGCGTCTGGAATCGTCAAGCTGGCAGTACCGGTCTCCAAGGGGCGTGGCGCCGAGGTCGCCTTCTCAAGACGACGGCGCGTTGGCGAGCCGACTTGAAGGAGTAGCCTTGCCACGGCCTCGTCTTCAGTCGGCGGCAAGGGCGGATCCGCCGGCTGTTTGCCTTGCGCGCTTCTAGACGGCGGCGGGGGCGCCTGTGGCGGCGCGACCGCGTCCGGCATGGGGGCGTCGCCGCCGCCTCTCTCCACGATCGGGAACTCGCCGCCGGCTTCCCCTGACTGCCCCGTGAACTCCGGGAGCGGCGGCGCGGAGTTCAAAGGGGTGACAAACACCGTCGACCGCCGGGGCGCGACTTCCTTAGCCGGTTGCTTTGCCGCAGCAGCGGCCTCGGCCGCCTCCAGCTTCTTCAGGGCGGAGGCCTCCGCCTTCTCGGCCTCCGCTTTCTCCCGGCGGACGGCGGACGGCCTCGTCCTCCTCGCGCTTCTCCCGCGCGTTCCGCTCCGTCGCCTCCCGAAGGTCGGCGGCAGGGTCAATCCGCCGAGTGGTGGCAGATGTCTCCACCGACCCCATAACGGAGGCGACGGCAACCCTCTCAAGAGTGAGGGGAGCCCTGAGGCGAGGAAAGCATATGAAAAACTCAGACAAGATCAACAAAGAGAAAATAAAGATAAGGTATGGAGGCGCTTACGCAGAGACCAGCGGCGGCTTCTTCACCTCCTTGCGGAAGCGGTTGGCTTTCGCGGCCGCCTCTTCCCGCTTGGTCGCGGCGGCCGCTCCCTTGAACTTCTTCGACCGGCCACCAAGCGTACTCGGCCCGGCCCGGCGCTTCTTCGCACCGCCTTGAGCGTCCAAGCCGGTGGAGGAACTCGCGCTTGGCTGGCCGGCTTTTGGCTGGCGACGCAGGGCGACTTCTCCCTCGGCCTCGTCGTCAGGCCAGTCGGTGAAAGTGGCCGAAGGCCTGGAGCCGCCTGCCTCTCCTCCTCCTCCCTCGGCATCGGCTTCCATGGCCGCCGCCCCCAAGTCGGGATCGTCGACGTCGCTCTCCGCCCGATCGGGGACAAACTGATGAGCCGGCCCCGCGGTGCCGGCCGAAGGAGGAACGAGAGGATTCTGATTCAAAACAAAAACGGTCAGACTTGGCAAGTCGGACTCAGCAGAAAAAGAAACAGAAGAAGAAGGAAGACGACTTACAATAGGCGGGGGGTTGGCGCGCAAATACGGCTCCTTGCCGAACCGCCAGTCCACCGAGAGACCGCATTTCGCGATATAGTTCACCGTGTTCGCCACCTCCGCGTGAGGCATGTCCTTGGAGCACATCCGACTCGGATCCCGATGACCGCTCATCTGGCAGATTAGGTGAGGTCGGCCTTGGAGTGGGAGGACTCGGGGCGCCACGAAGGCGGCCAGCAAGTCGGCCCCGGTCAGGCCCTCCGACTGCGTCAGCACTCGGAGTCACGCGACGGCGGCGGCACCAGCGGGAAACTGCGTCCTGGCTCGGTGTGACCATCTGGGGAGCCTTCCAGCCAGCGCGCCGGCTTCGTAAGCCGGCAGGTTGACCCAGTCACCTTCTGGGGCGACGTTCTTCACATAAAAATATGACCGCTGCCACATCTTCACCGACTTAATCAGTGCGATGGTGGGAAACGGATTGTCATCCACTAATCTCCGCATCGCGACAAATGCACCGCACTGGGCCGGCACGCCGACGATGTGTGTGCCGAGCTTGGATTGGAAGAACTCACCCCAAAGCTCGATGGTGGGGAGAACGCCGAGGAAGCCTTCGCACAGGGTGGTGAAGGCAGCCAGCAGCACCACCGTGTTCGGAGTAAGGTGGTGCGGCTGGAGCCCGTGGAACTCCAAGAAGGAGCGGAAGAAGCCGCTCGCCGGCAGTCCCAGGCCGCGCATGAGGTGCGAGCGAAATATGACCCACTCGCCCTCCTCCGGCGCCGGTGATATCTCTTCCTCCGGCGCGAGGCGGGCCCGCACTAAGTCCCTACCAGGCAGCCGCCGTGTCTGGCGGAGGATCTCGATGTCGTCATCATCAACCTCGGAGCCATCCCACACTCCGGAGCAAACAACAGGAGGCGCGGCGGCGGAGGAGGAGCTCATCGCTGCGGGCGCGGCGTGGTTCAGAGCAGCAGCGGCAAGAAGAAGAAGAAGCAAGCAGGAGCGAAAGGAAGTGGGGAGAATGGGCGCGCGTGCTTCGCCGCCCCCTCCCCCCGCCTACTCGTAGGCTCGTGGGCTGAGAAGTCGAGGAGGCGGTCGTGGGATTAACGGCGCCCGGGACCCCACGACCCCCACGATTTACCACACGAAGTTACCACGTGCAATAACCGCGCGGGAACCCCAACCGTCCGCGCGGCTGCAACGGATCCGTTCGCATGCCGAGGCGCGGTAGTGGCGGGCCCCGCTTGTAGGCCTGTCCTGTCGCGTGCGTGGGCGATCAGACTAGCTCCGCCATGTGGTGCCTCGCAATGGGTCAACCACGGGCAGCACCCCGGAAGCTTATCAGGCACGCCGCCTGAACTCCGCCGCAACGTTCAAACTTTTTAGGGGCAAGTCGGCCTTGAGCGAGACCGACTCCAACTAGTCGGCTTGACAGAAGACGGCTAGCGAAGCCCAGATCCGACCGCCGGAGAGAAGAAACTATTGAGGCTTCACGACATGTCGCCCTCGGAGCCTCACCAGCTTCAGGGACTACTGTCGGAGTAATGGGCCACGGGTAGGCTAACCCAGGCCCAGAACCTTTCAAGATATTGAGGCAGACTGCGCCCCTCGAGACCCCAAGACGAAGAGCCGCCTTCTGAGAGTCGGCGGCAAGGCGGTCGGCTGCCCACTCGCGGCCGAGTCCTAGGGACGACTTCAGGATGAGCCGACTCCTGATTGGCGACTTCCAGAGAAGCCGGCCTTGGGGAGTCGGCCCGCGACGCCAACAACCCCCATGCCCTCATAAAGAGGGACGGGACGGGGAGTGGCCACAGTAAGGTCCACTCCCACCCCTTTTCCAAGGGAAGGCGTGGCTACAGTACGCCGTACCCGCGGAGATCTCCGTGCGGCGCGACACTGTTGCCATGACGGCCCTGACATCAGCCCTAGGGGGCAGAGCCCTGTGTCCACGACGGCCTGCTGGTACGACCCAGGGATGATGGGTCCCACCAGTCGGCGGGCGTACGAAAGACGGCGAAGGCACCACCAGTCGGCCCAGATGGGAGTCGGCCACCAAAAGTCGGCCGGCCCCTCCCACGGGCCCCACGCGCCATTAATCAGACACGACAAGTAGTGGCCACAGTGATCGCCCGCCAGATGGCGGAGCTGTCGCCACGACCTCATGACTGAGCCCGCGTCATTAGAGGCACGGCTACAGTAATCTGCAACCGGCAAGACCCGCCCGCGGCGGACGCGGCCTGTCGGCCCCACACCGAGCCAGTCGGCGGGGCCCACCAGTTTGCGGGCCCCAGGAGTCGGCGGATAAGACGGCGGCCAGAGAGATTGACGGCTGGGCCCGCGCCCAGCCGGGTTACCATTGTACCCCTGGGGGGTAGGCCTATATAAACCCCCCAGGGCATCCGTGCAAAGGGTTGGAATCCATTAGCACTAGACCAGATCATATAGGAAGGAGAGAGCTAGCCTTGCCTTCTCCTACCTGCAGGAAACAGCTCAAGGAGCAACCGTGTAAACACTTTGCCATAGTGATCATGCGGAGACCCTGTAGAGCAGCAGTAGGGGTATTATCTCCCTGGAGAGCCCTGAAGCTGGGTAAGATTCGCCGGCGTGCATGTCTTCGCCTTATCCCGTTTCCAGGCACCGGCGACGTTCTACTCGCCCCCACCATGATAAGCCATCCTTTGGCATATGTCGCACCCAACCCCCGACAGGCTATGGTAGATCCCCTACACTTGTGGGTCATCAACTGGCCGTTGTACATACGTGTACATGCTACGTGTGCGCCTTTACTACGACACTTGAGTGCCTCTACATAGACCAGTATGTACGTACACGTTCGCGACCAGAATGACAACGCTACGTATGCTTCGACCAGGTGGGTCCCGACTGTCAGGCACTTCCTTGCGTGCGAAGATGTAGCTGGTGGGTCACAACAGTCAGGGGGCGAATTGTTTTTTTTTGCCCGGACGCATTTCCTTGCGTGCGAAGATGTAGCTGGTCGGTCCCAGCAGTAAGGGGGGAAACATTTTTTTCGCAAAATATGGTGGCCCGTCCGGTGGGTTCCCGCTGTCAAGTGGAGGAATAATTATTTTGCGCGTAATAAGGAGGCACTTCCTTGCGGCTGCCGTGGACCCAGCTGTCAGCCTCTCCACGTACAGTACTCTTTCGATGGAAGTCGGTCGTTGACCACATTGACCACGCCGCGCCGAGGGCACCACGGCGGTGGACGACGGCGAGGCCTAGGAAGGGGATGACGCGGAGCTGGGGAAGACGCGACAGTGGATACCCACGCGGAGAGGAGTACGAGGGTTCACTGGTTCGGCTGCGGTGTGAGGCTGCCATCACTGCAGAATAACAAGGGGTGTGGGTGAGTGGAGGGATGGCCTGGCTAGTGGTGGGAGTAGTAGGGGGCGGTGAGGCCTCCGCGACAGCACAACCAGCCACGGGAGGCAGGAGCAGGCGGCACGACCGGTGCTGCTTTGGGCGGCTGGAGCAACAAGACCAGAGTTTGAAGAAGCACGGCGGCCGTTGGATGGACATCGTACGGTCACTGCAGCTAGAATCGTTTATGTTGATTAAGTTGACAAAGCCCTTGGTACACGTCAACTTAGTAGGCCCACAAGTCAACTTCCGAAATGGTGCGCCCCAGATGTCAGGGGGAGGAATCATTTTTTGGGCGGGTGAAGCTAGAATATCCGAGATTGAAGAAGAAGCATGGCATCCATTGGATGGACATCCAACGGCCACTGCTGCTAGAACCGTGTGTTAACTATAAGTTGACAAAGCCTTGCATACGCGTTAACTCTTTTTTTTTGAGGGGACGTGTCAACTTAGTAAGGCCACAAGTGTGTGGCAGAGAACTTATAGCCCATTTGAGATTTGTAAGAATGTGCAGCCAATTTTTGAATTCCAATGGAATTTACTACAACCCATTTATAGTTTGTTAAAAGTACAGCCCATTTCAACCAACCGTTCAAAACAGAATTCAATAAAATTTCCCACATTTTGATGGGATCTGAAATATTTTTATCCCGAAATTTCTAGTGAGATTAAATACAATTTCAATATAAATTTATATTACATAAAAATCCAACGAAACATTGCGCTCGCAACAATTAATGAAATTAAAATTTTCAATATCCAAAAATAATATTTTATAAAGTAATTACGTGTTTAGTGCATTTTTATAGTTACTGCCCAGTTTTTATAATTACATCCCATTTATTAGTTCTTAAAGCCCAGTTTCTTGTTAAGCCTAATGCATCCCTCCTAGGAAAGATCTGCAGCCTAGTGGGGCGGAGAATAACAACTTGACCTTGCCTGGGTATTCCTAAAAAAAGTATAGCTGGGCTAGCCATTTTCAGCTTGAAAAAAATTAATATCTGGGCTGGATATCTAGCCTGGTCTAGAAGGGCCACAGCCCGCCCAGTTAATACCTGCAGCGATGTTTTCGTTGTTGTTCAGAGGAGAAAAATTAATATCTGGGCTAAACATCGCTGAAGAAAAACTCTGCAGTGCTCACACCTCAAAAACACAAATACTGCTCGAGCTACTTGGTCCCAGCTGTCGGCCTCTTCTTATGCAATTCTCTCGTTTATTGACTACATAGGTTAACAATGCTATGGGACTGTGATGTCAGGAAACTAGGAGGAAGCAAAAAAATTATAGTTTTATATACTAATAAGGAGGCACTTGCGTACGTGCGGCTATGGCCCTGGTGGGTCCCCACTATCATCCTCCCCAAGTAAAGTCATCTCCTCATCCTCATGTCCATTGACCATGTTGACAACGCGAGATGGCGGCGCCACGGCGAGCGCAACAACTCGAAGGACGACGGAGAGGGCCTCGCGGGCCCTACAGATGGTCTGATACAGCGGCGCTGCTCATTCGGGAAGCTAGGATCATAGGGCCACATGTCCGCGATGGCATTGTCGTTCGCTTGTTCACCGGTGCTCGTTGAGGAGACAGAGGTTGCAGCACAGGTCCTCCTGCGCTGGTAGCTCTTCCGCCATTAGGGTGTCGAAGTGCGGCCGCACCTGCTCTATGGTGAACACCGCATGAACCGGCTTGGACAGTGGCGCCGGCTCCTGGTCGGAAGCTACGTCCATCGTCTGATTGTCGTCGCTCATCTCGGCGAGCTAGCTGGCGAGCCAGCATGTCTGGCTGCTGGACCTACCCACTGCCAAGCACGAGTCTGACTGCCCTAGCCCACCCAAACCGCCTCCCTTGCCCGCGTGCGCTTTCTTCCTGAAACAGTCAACGCCGCCCACCCTGCTTCCCGATGCAGGCGATTGCTCCACCTTCAAACGACACAAGTGTCGTCCATCTGTCCTTCTGCCGCCCACATTAATGATACGCGGTTGCCGAGGCGGCTACTCCAGCGCCACACGCCCGTCCCTCCGCCGCCCACCATTGCTATATAAACTGATGCGCCGGCCATATCCGTAGTCATCTGCATCCGTTCCCTTCCTCCTGTCCACACCACTACTTCCCACCATGGCTTCCTCGCGCTCCAGCGCTCTTCGAGACGGGCGGACGATGGACCACAAGGAGATGGTAGCCATTGCTGCCGACTGGCTGGCCGACAGGCAGCCGAAGGACGGCGATGTCCCAATGGAGAACATGGTAGTCGACGATCCGGCGCCAACCCCCTCCTCCGCGCCATCCTTGCCGGTGCATTGCAACATGACAATCGGCAAGGCATGTGCCCAATATATGGACACGGTGAGGCAGAAGCGTGAGGAGCAGTTCCGGGAGGCGCAGGCCGACGCCGCCTACAACCACCATCTCCTCCAGGAGCACATGCAGGCGGAGGAGAAGATCGCCGCGGAGCGGGCGGAGCAGGAGGCGCTGCTCGACTCATACCGCTCTGCCCGCGAGGGACGCCTCGAGCGCTGGCGGTACCGCATGCGGGTGGCGGAGGCCGTGACAGCCTACAAAGAGGGTGATGAAGCGGGTGAGGCGCTGTTTGGCGAGACTGAGGACGAGGCAGAGGACAATGCCGGCTTCGATGAGTCCTCGCTCCGCTGGCGTCGACGAGGCCCTGCTCCGCCGAGGCCCCGCGGCGCCAACAACGAGGCAGAGGACACCGCCGGCTCTGCCAAGGCCCCGCGGCACCAACAACGTGGCAGAGGACACCGCCGGCTCTGCCGAGGCCCCACCCTGCCGTCAACAAGGGGGAGGATTTCCCCCGCTCCACCGAGGCACCGCCCACCAGCAATGAGACAGAGGACATCACCGGCTCCGCTGAGGCCCTGCCCCGCTGCCAACGAGGCTGCGCCACACAGAAAACGAGGAAGAGTAGAACACGGTAGGTCGCCCCGCTCGGGTCCAAGTAAGGCCACCGCTGCTAACCTCCGGTTGCTGGCACTGAGCTGTACATCATGGAGCAATTCTATGATTACAGGATGATTGAATACCGCTCCGTGGTTGAGCAAGCTCATGAGATATAGTCATTTGCTAGAGAACTTGAGCACTTCAGTTGTATGCTATCGGACATAGGTGGGTAGCTTCGGCTAATTAATTATACATCTAGTGCACCCCTTTTTAGTTGAAGAATGTATGAAATGTAATGAAATCCGGCATGTTTATATGAAATCTGACCGTGCATGAATGGATTTATTTCGATTAGTTCGAATTCTTGTATCACTGGCATTGGATGAACATGCAAAACAATACGTACTAGCATTATTCCCAGGGTGATCACCTCGTTTGCAGCTGTTTCACATGTACTCCCTCCGGTCGTTTCTAGTCTGCATACAAGTTTTGCCTGCAGGCAAAGTATCTCTACTTTGACCAATATTATAGAAAAAAGTATGCACTTTCACAATGTGCGAAGTAAAAAGGAACGGAAGGAGTACAAAGAGTTTGAGCAGCTTTTTAGCATTCCTGTACATTGCAATCAAACACACAAGCCTGGCAATTCATAGAGAACATTCAAACAATCGATGATTATGCATCTCAGCAATTCACATGTCAGAGCCAATATTTACTTCACAAGTAAAGAATAAAGAAAAAATGGATCGACGCTGCTGACAAAAAAGGGCATCTCATTCGAAAATATCAAACGCATGTCTTCTTGCTAAAATCAATGAGCAAAATTTGACAAGGTTGTCCCATTCCAAAATTTGACAAGGGTTTGCCATCAGTTCAGACATTGACATGGCACCTTGTGCTAAATAAACCAGCTGTTCTTCTTGTGCAGTTCCACCAAAATCAACCAAATTTGCTCGGCACCTCCTTTCTTGTGGTGGAAATGAATGAATCGATGTATTCATGAACATTTTGTGTAGTTCCCATTGAAATCAAGCTGAGCACCCCTATTTGCACAAATACAAAAAAAAGTGATTAGTATAAAGCAAACTGTACTATGAATTGACAGTTTAAACAGGCACCTAGATTGTCCATGTAGAGCACACTTTTGGAAAAATGGAACGCACCGGAAAGAATCCTAGAACAACATTGTACTCATGCATCACAACAAGAAAATGGAGATTTGTCAGTCATTCTGAGTTTAAGTTAGTTTGGTCTTGTGGGGGGGGGGGTAATGTAACCATCCTTCAACTGCTCCTTCTCATGAGAAGATATACAGGGCTTCTTCATCATGGAATAATCGGAACTAGTCACTTCATGTACTCCATATTCTTCTTCAGAAGAGGAGGATCCTGTTGTTCAAAGACAAGAGGACAACTAAATGCTTTGCTCGAAAAAAGGAAGGAAATATTTAAAATAGCACAGATGAAGCACTTCTCAAGGACAATACCACTTTTTGATGACAGTATCTAAACAGTAGCACAACACCAATAGAGATGACAAAGCTCAATCATATGGATGAAATCAGTGGGCGAGTACCAACCTTTGTCAGGAGGCTTATTGTGTAGAGCATACAGATGAAACATTTCTCCGGAACCATCTGTTGCTATCTACTGTGGTGGCCATGCTTACTATATACTCCTCGATTAGTTTAATGTTTCCAACATCTTCTTGTGCAATTCCACTAAAATATATGGTATCTTCAAAGAAGATTGAGGGAGTCCTGGATTAGGGGGTCTCCGGACAGCCGGATTATATCCTTTGGCCGGACTATTGGACTATGAAGATACAAGATTAAAGACTTCGTCTTGTGTCCGGATGGGACTCTACTTGGCGTGGAAGGCAAGCTAGGAAATACAGATATGTATATCTCCTCCTTTGTAACCGACCTTGTGTAACCCTAGCCCTCTCCGGTGTCTATATAAACCGAAGGGTTTTAGTCCGTAGGACAACATACAATCATACCATAGGCTAGCTTCTAGGGTTTAGCCTCTCCGATATCGTGGTAGATCTACTCTTGTACTACCCATATCATCAATATTAATCAAGCAGGACGTAGGGTTTTACCTCCATCAAGAGGGCCCAAACTTGGGTAAAACATTGTGTCCCCTGCCTCCTGTTACCATCCGCCTTAGACGCACAGTTCGGGACCCCCTACCCGAGATCCGCTGGTTTTGACACCGACATTGGTGCTTTCATTGAGAGTTCCTCTGTGTCATCGCCGTTAGGCTTGATGGCTCCTACTATCATCGATGGTGATGCAGTCCAGGGTGAGACTTTTCTCCCTGGACAGATCTTCATGTTCGGCGGCTTTGCACTGAGGGCCAATTCGCCTGGCCATCTGGAGCAGATTGAAAGTTACGCCCCTGGCCACCAGGTCAGGTTTGGAAGCTTAAACTACATGGCCGATATCCATGGAGACTTGATCTTCGACGGATTCGAGCCTCTGCCTTGTGCATCACGCGGTCACGATGAGTACGATTTAGCTCTACCATCGGATAGTGTTCAAGAGATCGCACAGGCAGCCGCTCCGACCCTCAATTCGGAGCCAGGTGCGCCTTCCGCGGACGGGTGGATGGACCCCGCCACGGAGGCCTTACCCTCAGCGGCGATCGAGCCAAACATCGACCTTACCTTGCATGAGAGCCGTGCTGTTAAACTACTGGATCCTTCTCCGGCCACGGGCTTCGAATCGCCTGCGCCCGTGCCTGTCGAATCCGATTGGGCACCGATCATGGAGTTTGCCTCCGCGGATATTTTTCAGCACTCGCCCTTTGGCGACATAATGAACTCATTAAGGTCTCTCTCCTTGTCAGGAGGATCCTGGCCGCACTATGACCGGCAGGACTGGGATGCGGACGATGAAGAAATTCAAGGCCCACCCACCACCCACTTAGTAGCCACTGTCGATGACTTAACCAACATGCTCGACTTCGACTCCGAAGACATCGACGGTATGGACAATGATGCGAGAGGCGAAGAGGAACCACCGCCCACAGGGCACTAGACAGCCACCTCATCATACGATATATACATGGTGGATACACCCAAAGAAGGCAATGGAGACGAGATAGCGGAGGATGACCCCTCCAAGAAGCAACCCAAGCGCCGACATCAGCGGCACCGCTCTAAGTCCCACCAAAGCAAAAGTGGTGATACCAGCACAGGAGATAATAATACTCCGGATAGTGCCGAAGACAACAACAATCCCCTCCAGCAAGATTTAGAGCAGGAGGATGGAGGAGCCAGCCCTCTTGAGAGAGCAGCAGATGGAGAAGAGGAGGATGATAATTACATGCCCCCCTCCGAAGACGAGGCAAGCCTCGGCGACGACGAATTCGTTGTGCCAGAGGATCCCGTCGAATAAGAGCGCTTCAAACGCCGGCTTATAGCCACAGCAAATAGACTTAAGAAAAAGCAGCAGCAGCTTCAAGCTGATCAGGATCTGTTAGCTGACAGATGGACTGAAGTCCTCGCGGCCAAGGAATATAAACTCGAGCGCCCCTCCAAGAGTTACCCAAAGTGCAGGTTGCTACCCCGACTGGAGGAAGAAGCGTATGATACGGCTGATCGACCACCTCGTGGCCGCAATAGAGAGGTATTCCAGCCAAAAACTCAGCCTCCACCCCGACGCCATTCAAATAAAAAGGCATGGGTAGATATGCCAGACCTGCGAGACATATTGGAGGACAAAGCAAAGCATGCAAGATCGATCTACGGATCACGAGGGCGCGCCACTCTGCGAGACGATAAACGTCACGCCGGATACAGTAAAAGCAAATCCGGCCGGGCCGAACACAGCGGGCAAGACCCATTCAAGCTGCGTCGCGATATAGCCCAATACAGAGGCGCCGCACACCCCTTATGCTTCACAAACGAAGTAATGGATCATTAAATCCGAGAAGGTTTCAAACCTGTAAATATTGAATCATACAATGGCACAACAGATCCCGCAGTATGGATCGAGGATTTCCTCCTCCACATCCTCATGGCCCGCGGTGATGACTTACACGCCATCAAATACCTCCCACTAAAGCTCAAGGGACCAGTGCGGCATTGGCTTAATAGCTTGCCAGCCGAGTCCATCAGCTATTGGGAAGATCTGGAAGCCGCATTCCTCGACAACTTTCAGGGCACTTATGTGCGGCCACTAGATGCCGATGACTTGAGCCACATAATTCAGCAGCTAGAAGAATCGGCCAGGCAATTCTGGACTCGGTTCCTAACAAAGAAAAATCAAATTGTCGACTGTCCGAATGCAGAGGCCCTAGCGGCTTTCAAACACAACATCCACGACGAATGGCTAGCCCGGCACCTTGGTCAGGAAAAGCCGAAATCTATGGCAGCCCTCATGACTCTCATGACCCGCTTTTGTGCGAGAGAAGACAGCTGGCTGGCTCGCAGTAATAACATATCAAAGAACCATGGTACTTCGGATACCAAGGACGGCAATAGCAGGTCACGTCGCAACAAACATAAGCGCCGCATTAACAGCGATAATACCAAGGATACGGCAGTCAATGCCGGATTCAAAGGCTCTAAACCCGGTCAGCGGAAAAAGGCATTCAAACAAAGTACGCCGGGTCCGTCCAGCTTGGACCATATACTCGATCGCTTGTGTCAAATACACGGCACCCCAGAAAAGCCAGCCAATCACACCAACAGGGATTGCTGGGTGTTCAAGCAGGCCGGCAAGTTAATTGCCGAAAACAAGGACAAGGGGCCACATAGCGATGACGAGGAGGAGCCCCGACAGCCACACACTGGAGGACAGAAGAGGTTTCCCCACAAGTGTGGACGATGAACATGATATACGCAACCCACATCCCCAAGAGGGAGCGGAAGCGTGCGCTCAGGGACGTATATGCGTTGGAGCCAGTCGCCCCAAAGTTCAACCCATGGTCCTCCTATCCGATCACTTTCGATCGCAGGGACCATCCCACTAGTATCCGTCATGGCGGATTCGCCGCACTGGTTCTGGACCCAATCATTGACAGATTTCACCTCACTCGAGTCCTTATGGATGGCCGCAGCAACCTGAACCTGCTTTATCAGGACACAGTGCACAAAATGGGTATAGACCCCTCAAGGATCAAACCCACAAAAACGACCTTTAAGGGCGTCATTCCAGGCATAGAGGCCCATTGCCCAGGCTCAATTACACTGGAAGTGGTCTTTGGATCCCCGGATAACTTCCGAAGCGAAGAGTTAATCTTCGATATAGTCCCGTTCTGCAGTGGTTATCATGCACTGCTCGGGCGAACCGCATTTGCGAGATTCAATGCGGTACCACATTATGCATACCTCAAGCTCAAGATGCTAGGACCTCACGGGGTTATTACAGTCAATGAAACACAGAGCACTCTCTTCGAACAGAGGAGCACACTGTGGCCCTCGCAGCAGAAGCGCAAAACAGCCTCTCAAGGCAATCTACCAGTTCAGCGTTTCAAGGCCCGGACACCTTCAAGCGTGCTTGAAGCAATCGGCAACTAGACCACCTGGCGCGATCTGAGCTCGCGTAGCAATGCGGCCCCACCCCAGTCCCAGCCAAACGGCGAAGCTCGTACCACGCGTACATAATTACACATTAAAAATACCATGAGCACAGGTGGGAAGGGGGGCACACTGCGGCACGCCCCAAGACGCGGCTTAAACCACACTAGGGGCTTCCCGTTTGGTTATTTTTCTCTTTTTCAGGACCTTAATCTCTGGAAACCCTGTTCGGCAGCACTATTGCCGAACACACGATGCAACAACCAAGGAGGCAGACAGCTACATCACACCATGGAATTCCCAGGTGGATTACAATAACGAGCGAAACATAGTCCCACTCTTTGCTTATATCACTATTTGTATCATTCTGCTTTAACGCACCTTTTGAATAAACAATGCATAACATCACGACTATTATTGCATTCTTGTTATATATATATATATATGTTCATTAACGACACCTTGCAACCGTACACTTTGGTACGACCAATACACCAGGGGCTTACGTACCCCACAATATGGTGTGAAAAGTCCGAACACTTTCACAAGTGCGGCACCCCGAACTTATATCATTATATGCATCAGCTCTGAATCATGTCTTTGGTCAAATGTTGGGTTTGCCCGGCTCCTATGTTTTGGTACCTTACGTTCCGCTCTATCGGCTAAGGTAGCGCTAGGAGAACTACTGTGATTGTGCCCTGGTTCTGTCGGGCTTAGCACCTCAGTAGAGAAAGCTAAAACTGACTGTCATGATAAGGCGAGAGACTGGTCGCTGTTCGGCGAGGTTTTCGAGTCCCTAAAGACTTATGCTGCTTAGGGCGAGGGTTTGGCCCTGTCCGGCTTAAAGGCGTGTATCGCGCCCCGAATTCGTCCTTCCGAATACCAGGGGCTTTGCCGAAATTTAAAATTATAGAATTCTATGGCTAAGTGAGAGTGATAAAGCATTATTAGTCTGGTTGCCTTGTTCGTTGTGCTGAGCACCTCCCTCAAAGGACCCAAACATGGGAACAAGAGTGCTCAGGTTTATCCCGAACACCCCAGCACTCGCGGCATGGGGACAGAAGCCGAGGACTAGCCATCTCTCAGATTGGATAAACGGCCAAACATAAGGTAATATTTTAAATTCACACAAAGCGTTGCATAGCGCATATGAAACAAGTTTTCATCATACAGGATCACACGAGCAAGTTTACTCAAATATTACATCCTTTGAAAATTCGTCTGCCACAAGACGGGCACCCTTCAGGACACCCTCATAATAAATTTCGGGGATGCGATGCTCTTTACCCTGCGGCGGCCCTTCCTTGATCAGCTTCACGGCGTCTAGCTTGGCCCACTGCACCTTCACATGGGCGAAAGCCCAGCGTGCACCTTCGACGCAGACGGACCGCTTGACGACCTCCAGCCATGGGCAGGCATCCACAAGCCGCCTCACCAGGCCGAAGTAGCTGTTCGGAAGGGCGTCGCCAGGCCATAGCCGGACTATAAAGCCCTTCATGGCCTGTTCGGCCACCTTGTGCAGCTCGACCAGCTGCTTTAGCTGGTCGCTCAGAGGCATCGGGTGTTCGGTCCCAGTATACTGAGACCAGAATAGCTTCTCCGTTGAGCTTCCCTCCTCGACCTGGTAAAACTGTGCGGCATCCGACACGCTGCGGGGCAAATCTACGAATGCTCGTGGAGAGCTCCGAATTCGGGTAAATAATTGGCAATTTACTTTTACATGCTTGCTCTACATATAGAATGCCTTACCCACCGCTATCTTCTTCATTGCGTCGATCTCCTGGAGGGCCTTTTGGGCTTCGGCCTTGGCACTTTTTGCGCTCTCGAGGGCCGCGGCAAGCTCAGACTCTCGCGTCTTCCAGTTAAGCTCCAACGCCTCGTGCTTCGTCACGAGAGCCTGGAGCTCTTGCTGCACCTCGCCCACCCGAGCCTCTTGCTTTTCTCGCTCGGTGTGCTCCTTGGCCGCTTTATCTTCGGCCTTGGTTAGCGCTTGCTTCAGGGTCGCCACCTCGGTCGTGGCCCCTGGCAGATATACGATGATCCTGTCATTTTGCAATCGCGTCTTTTATATATATATATGGGTGGACGAAACTAAGCGTCCCCACTAGCCTGGTAAAACTCGCTTATCCCCCAAGCGCCATAATCGATGGCGCGGTTGGGTTACCCATGCCCGTATCGATGAGAATCCCGTGATAGGGGGACACGATCTCTGCTTTGACAAGACGTGTCAAAAAAGTGCCTCGCGTTATGTGCGGGGCTAGTTAAAGGAAACGGTTTGAATAATCACCGGGCCATGGCATAATGTCGTGTTGCCAAAACAAGTCAGCAAATTAGATTTGTGAAAATATTATTCTCTCTACGGTGGTATGTGGAACATTTTTTGCAGGGTCAGACACTATCCTTGTATTCAAATTCTTCTGTGATGTATTCGGAGAAGGAACCCGCCTTGCAATGCTGAAGACAATACTGCGCGCCGGACTCATCGTCATTGAAGCCTGGTTCAGGGGCTACTGAGGGAGTCCTGGATTAGGGGGTCTCCGGACAGCCGGATTATATCCTTTGGCCGGACTGTTGGACTATGAAGATACAAGATTAAAGACTTCGTCTCGTGTCCGGATGGGACTCTACTTGGCGTGGAAGGCAAGCTAGGCAATACGGATATGTATATCTCCTCCTTTGTAACCGACCTTGTGTAACCCTAGCCCTCTCCGATGTCTATATAAACTGAAGGGTTTTAGTCCGTAGGACAACATACAATCATACCATAGGCTAGCTTCTAGGGTTTAGCCTCTCCGATCTCATGGTAGATCTACTCTTGTACTACCCATATCATCAATATTAATCAAGCAGGATGTAGGGTTTTACCTCCATCAAGAGGGCCCGAACCTGGGTAAAACATTGTGTCCCCTTCCTCCTGTTACCATCCGCCTTAGACGCACAGTTCGGGACCCCCTACCCGAGATCCGCTGGTTTTGACACCGACAAAGATCCCTGTTTGCACAAGTAGAGATAATTACGTATTACATTAAGAGTGGCATAAAATCAGTGGCAAAACAATTGCTCATTCCAGCCATAGCAATAAATTAAGATGCAAAACTATATCATTACTTGTGTCACCACAGTTCCAGTGCTTCATTACAGCACCGGGAGTTGATTTTTGTTTTTCTTACGCTTGTTCTTCCCCTTCATCACTTGGTTCAATAACAGACAAGCTTCGCCTTCAATGTAAGATTTGGCATGTCGATTAGGTTGCACAAGTATAGCACTAAACAATGACATTAATTTTCTCATGAAAGTGGCAAAATACAGGCCAACAGTTGTGAAATATCCTTATCTTACCTCAATGGGATATTACGGTGCACATACAGATTGGAAGTCTTGTCTCCATTTGTGCAGTTCACAAAAATCAAGCAACATTACCGTACAAGTAGCACAACATATGAAAGCACACTGCAGAATCATGTGAAAGAAGGCTAGTACTGACCTCTCATGACACGGAATTCAAACAACTCACAATAAGAAGATCTGGACCAAATTTTCCAACACGGATAGGAAGTAAGATCTCCTCTTGTGCAGTTCTACTAAGATCAAGCAATCAAGCAACATTGTCGGTGTGACATTTTGGTTGAACTTCACAAAACACTCTTAAAACAAAAGTGTTTTGTGCAGTGCAACAAAAGGTCACAATGGCAATAAGGTGAAGTAGATAACCCTGTTTACACATAGGTGCAAAGGAAACAACTAGTGATCAATAACGGTGGATGACACAGAAGCCAACAAAAAGAAGCATCTACCTTATCTAAATGGGAAAGAAAGCAAGACATTAACATTTCTCAAACGGTGGCATTGATTAATATTAATAGTGAGATTATATTAATAATAAAATTCGTTAAACATGTAATTTGCTTTTAACTGTAGCATTGCATCAATTTTCGAGTGGCATTATTAGAGGGTGTTTGTTTACAGGGACATTTTGGTGGAGGGACAAAAAAAACTCCGTGTCAGTCCCATCTAAACCAAACAAGAGGGACTTTTAGGGACTAAAAGTGGGCATTTGGGACTAAAGAAAGAAGACCCTGCCACGCATCGCACCTTGTCTCTATTAGTTCATTACTAGGGGTAACAGGGTCTTTTAGCATGTCATTTAATAACCTCTAATCCATGTTTAGTCCCTGGAACCAAGCAGGTAGGGACTAGGGAGTTTTTAACCAAACAGGGCCTTACATTAACAACAGCTAAAGAGTTGCACGGGATAGTGGAAGCACCAGCACCATGTGCATCTACCGATGTACTGGGGTGATGCACAGTCTGTTGCAACAAAGAACAAACAACCAAGGAGCATATTTGTGTTGGTCCCAGTTTTGTTATCTTTAGACACCTTTCCCTATGTGAGCGCAGCAAGTCTAGTCATGCTCAAACTCTACAGCCTTGTCCCCCAAAACAAAACAAAAGATCAATTCATTATAGATGTGCGTACTGCGTTTGTCATTGTTTTCCCTTTTCGACCAATGTAGGTGTTGGATAGCCAGTCTGTACTAGTACTTTCCCCCTTCCTTTCCTCTTTGTACCACGTCCTAGATTTAAGCTATACAACTTTCCCCACTACTTCCCCCCATTCCTTTCCTCTTTGAACCACGTCTTAGATTCATGCGATACAACTTTCCCCACTACTTTCCCCCTTCCTTTCCTTTTTGAACCACGTCCTAGATTCATGCTATACAACTTTTCCCACTACTTTCCCCCATTCCTTTCCTCTTTGAACCACGTCCTAATTCATGGTATACAACTTTCCCCACTACTTTCTTGTTTGATCCAACACCTAGATTCGAGTGCAGAAGCGGAAAAAGCCCACATGCAGCTAGAGCAATGCATGTGGAATAAGTAAATTATACCTTAAGGTTCTTGGGGTGTGGTTCGGTGGGTGACCGGAGGCCGTTCGGCCCACACTATGTACGGCGGAGAAAAAGAAGGGGTCGGAGGCCCTCCCGCGCCGCCGCTGGGTGAAAGTGAACAGCTGCGCCGGTAGTGGATTCCCTCCCTCGCCGACGGTGACAGCGTAAAGCCTCCTTCCCTTCCCACGGACGGATCCTACCAGCTCTTTGACCAGCAGTGAGGGGAGAGAGAGGCCAACGAGGTCTTATTTAGATCTGGAGAGGGTGAGAGAGTGTGAAGAGAGCAACTACAAGCAGACCAACGGTGAGGGGAGAGAGAGAGAGGCCAACAAAGTCTTGTTTAGATCTGGAGAGGGTGAGAGAGTGTGAAGAGAGCAACTACAAGCGCTGAGGCTCCAGCGTGTATATATATACTTGAGAGAGTGTGAAGCGTGCAAACCCTAGAAAACAAGTGCCAAGGCTACAGCTGATCGTATAGCTTCGTATCCATCCATTTTGAGCAGTCAGAGAATCCTCCTGGCACAAATTATGCTCAAGTTTAGTTATCGAACCCGAGACCTCAAGTTTGATGAGCGAACAGGCTAACCAGCTACACAACCCTCCCGTTATGTTCAAAGAGAGGAAAATGACCTTTTATACATTCTTGCATTCGTGTGACAAGCATGCCGTGTCTTTTTTGTGTGTGGGAGTCATTAGGATTTAAATCATAATCGTGTCATGTGGCTTTGGTGGTAAGACTATCCACAGTGGTGCAGAAATAATGCAGCCTTAGTCACCTTACCTCTCTCCACGTAGTATGTTGGGTCCCACCAGTCAGACGGTGAAACAAACAAATTAATAAGAAAAATTAAAAGCGCCAGTGGTGTATCTTACCTCACACATCTCGCTACTGCTCGGGAACACTGTCCAATTGATCCCTTTGTTTGCTCACGTACTATTTTAAGTGAATCCTTATTATAACATGCACACAATTTTGGGCACTTGTATTCGACCTAAGTCAGTGTGCCACTGTATCTCGTACGACTCCCTCTGTCTAGGTGTAATAAGTCACGTTAGAAGGTGCAGCGGGACCAAGGTGCAAGCAGATTGGAGGAGAAGGAGAAACTTGACCGGTCATTCCTCCAATCAAAGCCCCGATTTCTGTCTCTAAACACAACAATAAATCCAAACAACTAAGAGATGTCGTTTTAGCTACCATGCAGGGCCACGTATTAACTCGCATGCAAGCCGACTTTGATTTCTTGACTGGTCAACGCGTAGTTGCGCTCCATGCATTGGGTTTTTGCGGGAGATAACAAGGCAGAGTAAGGACCGTTTGGTTACATTGCTTAGGCTGGTCATAGTGGTGAGTAACTTGGACTAGTAACATGCATATGTTACAAGTCTATGTTACTACTACGCGAAGTTTGCCGTCAGAAGCGAGCCGATCTGGCTCTCCTGAGCTAGCAAGGTTTTTCTAGCCCACTCAAGCTAGCTGGCCCACAAAAGCTAACATATTTTAACAGTTCCAAATGCCTAACCTTGCCTGGCTATGCTATAAGCTATTCTTGCTAAGGATGCAAATGCTCCCTAAGTAACAACGCTCGCTAGCAACGAGGCCAGGAGGGGATTGAGATGCGAAGTTAATGGATGACGCTTAAACATTTTGGGAATATCTGATTTCCGTAAGATGACTTAACACCTAGACGGAGGGAGTACTACTCCTCAGTCCAGGTTAGATGGAATATTCGTCACCTCTTCGCTTCTTGCACATACTCCATTTGTATCTCACTTCCTGTGGCTTCTCACTCGCACGATTTTCCTATTCTATGAACCTGTGTGTGTGTGTGTGTGTGTTTAGCAGCATGTGTGTGTTAGAGAGAGCGACAGATCAACCTACTCCTACAGAGAGATGGTGTGTAGTGTATGATTTTAGCCACGAGAGTCTGTGCATCCTATCGTTTCCGGGCGTCCGGTAGGGACAGGCGGACAGCTGCCACACCCGCTCCTGACTAGCCTGGCCCACCCAAAGCCCCTCCATCGCCCGCACGCACTTCCTGCCCGAAACGGTCAGCGCCGCTCCATAGAATCGGTGCCGCATTCATGCTCGGGCAGAGCGGACGCGACCTCTCACTGGCGCCTGCATTGAAGGGAGAAGAAGATTCAAGAGTGTTGGTTGCTTCGTCCGTCCAACTTACTGCTGGGTCTATGTGATTTGACGGCTCATCGGTCATTATTACTGAGGTGGTAGGACTACTGGATGTCCCACGCTTTCGGCGAAAGGAGGTACTACTAGATTACAATTTTCTCCATTCTTACGGCGGAGGAGTGCAAGACCAGTGAAAACATGGCTCAGTGATTACATGGCCCACCTCACACTATCACCATACTTTCTGGACACCGTGCGATACCAAACTCTTTACATAGTACTCCCTCTATTCCTAAATATATAAGTCTTTGTAGAGATTCCACTAGGTGGACTACATACGGAACAAAATGAATGAATCTACACTTAAAATGCATCTATATACATCCGTATGTGGTTCATGGTGAAATCTCTACAAAGACTTATATTTAGGAATGGAGGAAGTACTAGTATAGTATGTACTGTAATTTATCAGCAAGATAGTACAATGCTATGAAGATTCCAGCTTCTGTTACATGTATCTTGCATCCAAGGTTGCCCGTTGCAACATTTCATCAAATACAAAGGAGACTAACATGCATGCTATTGCATCTCAATGATTGAAAGATCATAGCAAATATGTACTCCCTCCGTTCCAAAATAAGTGTCTCAACTTTATGCAGGGGGTGTTTGTTTCTAGGGACTTTTTAGTGTAGGGACTAGAAAAAAGTCCCTCTTAGGGACTTTTTAACCAAACAGGAGGGACTACTAGGGTCTAAAACTTGCTTTTTGGGACTTAATGAAGAAGACTCTCAAGGAGAGTCTTTTTTGGGACTTTTCCAACAATGCCCCTCCCTGCACCCATTGCCTCGCCGCCCCATGGTGTTGTTTGGTTGTTATTTTTCTGTATACTGGGGGTAACATGGTCATTCAATAACCTCTAGGGAGGGACTAGGGACTTTTTAGTCCCTGAAAACAAACAGGGAGGGACTTTTTAAGGAGTAGGGACTAGAAAAAGTCCTAGGACTTATGAACCAAACAGGGCCTCAATATGGACTACATATGGAGCAAAATGAGTGAATCTACACTCTAAAATGCGTCTATATACATCAGTGTTTGGAGTATGTACTAGTAGTTCATATTGAAATCTACTAAAGGACATATATATTCCAAACAATATGATAATCTCTCTAACAAAGGTAGTAGGGACGAGGAGTAAACGGAGGGAGTAGTAAAATTTTCTCCTCGTCCTACGAGCCACCACGCGCGTGGGCGAGGGAGCGGGCGTAAGGCGTACAGTACTACTACTAGTAAGCAAGCTTCACCTCATCCTGTGAGACACCGCACCCATGGGAACGTAGTAATTTCAAAGAAATTCCTACGCACACGCAAGATCATGGTGATGCATAGCAACGAGAGGGGAGAGTGTTATCCACGTACCCTCGTAGACCAAAAGCGGAAGCGTTATAACAACGTGGTTGATGTAGTCATACGTCTTCACGGCCCGACCGATCAAGTACCGAAACTACGACACCTCCGAGTTCTAGCACACGTTCAGCTCGATGACGATCCCCGGACTCCGATCCAGCAAAGTGTCGGGGAATAGTTCCGTCAGCACGACGGTGTGGTGACGATCTTGATGTTCTACTGTCGCAGGGCTTCGCCTAAGCACCGCTACAATATTATCGAGGATTATGGTGGAGGGGGCAACGCACACGGCTAAGAGATCTCAAGGATCAATTGTTGTGTCTATGGGGTGCCCCCTGCTCCCGTATATAAAGGAGCAAGGGGGGGAGAGGCGGCCAAGGGGAGGAGGCGCGCCCAAGGGGGGCAATCCTACTCCAAGTAGGATCCCCCCCCCCTTTCCTAGTCCAAGTAGGAGAGGGGAAGGAAGGGAAGGAGAAGGATAAGGAAGGAGAGGGAGGAAAAGGAGGAAAGGGGGCCGGCCCTCTAGTCCAATTCGGTTTGGGCTAGGGGGGGCGTGCGCCCTGCCTCCTCTCTTCCACCACTTGGCCCATGAGGCCCATTGCTTCTTCCTCGTATTCCCGTAACTCCCCGGTACCCTCGAAAATACCCGAATCACTCGGAACCTTTCCGATGTCCGAATATAGTCGTCCAATATATCGATCTTTATGTCTCGACCATTTCGAGACTCCTCGTCATGTCCCCGATCTCATCCGGGACTCCGAACTCCTTCGGTACATCAAAATTCATAAACTCGTAATATAACTGTCATCGAAACTTTAAGTGTGCGGACCCTACGGGTTCGAGAACAATGTAGACATGACCGAGACACGTCTCCGGTAAATAACCAATAGCGGAACCTGGATGCTCATATTGGCTCCTACATATTCTATGAAGATCTTTATTGGTCAGACCGCATAACAACATACGTTGTTCCCTTTGTCATCGGTATGTTACTTGCCCGGGATTCGATCGTCGGTATCTCAATACCTAGTTCAATCTCGTTACCGGCAAGTCTCTTTACTCGTTCCGTAATACATCATCTCGCAACTAACTCATTAGTTGCAATGCTTGCAAGGCTTAAGTGATGTGCATTACCGAGAGGGCCCAGAGATACCTCTCCGACAATCAGAGTGACAAATCCTAATCTTGAAATACGCCAACCCAACATGTACCTTTGGAGACACCTGTAGAGCTCCTTTATAATCACCCAGTTACGTTGTGACGTTTGGTAGCACACAAAGTGTTCCTCCGGTAAACAGGAGTTGCATAATCTCATAGTCATAGGAACATGTATAAATCATGAAGAAAGCAATAGCAACATACTAAACGATCAAGTGCTAAGCTAACGGAATGGGTCATGTCAATCACATCATTCTCCTAATGATGTGATCCCGTTAATCAAATAACAACTCTTTGTCCGTGGTTAGGAAATATAACCATCTTTGCTTAACGAGCTAGTCAAGTAGAGGCATACTAGTGACACTCTGTTTGTTTATGTATTCACACATGTATTATGTTCCGGTTAATACAATTCTAGCATGAATAATAAACATTTATCATGAAATAAGGAAATAAATAATAACTTCATTATTGCCTCTAGGGCATATTTCCTTCACACGTCCCCCACCTACGTGGGTGTGTGTGAGAGATACAAACCTAGACAAATGGCGTGTGCGTCCGTGAGTGTTTTTTGTTTGGGGGGAGGTTGATTTCATGAATGTATTTGTGGGAATATGTGTCGATGACATCTAAAAAAAAATTGCATGTAATGTGTGTGAAATGGAGGCCTATCCATATCATATATAGAGGGTCAGGCGATCCACGAGAAGAGAGGGAGGGGTCATATATATCGATAGAGTCGAAGAGAGGATCAAGTGAGTGGGTGCGAGATTGATGAAGAGAGCCATCAAAATTGTGTGTGTGTGCAAGTCAAAGATATATGGCGACTGACCTACCGGAACGTCAGAGGGCACATGTCAAGTTTGTGTGTGGCAGGGAGATATGACTAGAGCGCTCGATGTATCGGTGTGTGTGTGTGTGGGAGGGGGTGGGGGAGGGGTAGGCAGAGGCCTAACTATAGAGGTAGAACGACTCGTGTATGTGTTGAGAAGGCGAGGCCCAGCTATGTCTTGAGGGAGATCGGTTGACATCCATACATAACTGAAGGACAGGAAATAGGATATGACAAAAAGAGAGAGGAGAGAGAGAGGGAGGGAGAGGGGTAGAGTGCTGGATGGGTGATGGAGTTGCTTCTCGAAGATGGTGGGAGAGGCCTACTAGACAACCTGAGGGTGGAACTGCAATATTATCAATAAGAGTAGGGATTTTTGTTTGTCGGAGGAAGGGAGAGACATAACTAATGAGGTAGATCGATCGACGCGTGGGGAATAACGAGTTATAAGGACCTAGCTAGCTATATGTATAGCGGGAGATCAGTCGGTGTACGTCCATTTGTTAGAGGAAAATAAGGCCCGGCGAGACGGATAGACAGAGAGAATGGAGCTAGGAGGTGGTGCGAGAGGCCCAGCTACTAGCTAAATAGGGGGAGGAGTGTGCGGTTATGAGATCGATGAAAAGAGGGGCGAGAGTTTACACGTTGTGGGACCTTATGAGAGACACGAGGCAAGGACACATAACGAAGGAGATTGAAGGTGCGTGTGTATGTTGTAGGCAGACATCGCTGGAGAGGTTTATCGGTCGGTGTGTGTCGGAAAAGAGTTGTGGAGACTATGGGAGAACGACCTAAAGAAAAAAAATGAATGTGCGCGATGGATAGAATGTTGAGGGAGGGGGAGGGTGATACGTCTCCAACGTATCTATAATTTTTGATTGCTCCATGCTATATTATCTTCTGTTTGGATGTTTATGGGCTTTATTATACACTTTTATATTATTTTTGGGACTAACCTATTAACCCAGAGCCCAGTGCCAGTTTCTGTTTTTTTTCCTTTTTTAGGATTTCGAAGAAAAGGAAATCAAACGGAGTCCAATTGACCTGAAACTTCACGGAACTTATTCTTAGAAGGAAAGCAACCCGAGAGACTTGGAGTCCACGTCAAGGGAGCTTCGAGGAACCCACGAGGTAGGGGGGCGCGCCCACCCCCTAGGCACGCCCTCCACCCTCGTGGGCCCCTCGTGGCCCCCCTGACATACTTCTTCCCCCTATATATCTCCATATACCCTAAAACGATCAGGGAGCATAATAGATCGGGAGTTCCACCGCCAAAAGCCTCCGTAGCCACCGAAATCATATAGACCCGTTCCGGCACCCTGCCGGAGGGGGCAATCCCTCTCCGGTGGCCATCTTCATCATCCCGGTGCACTCCATGACGAGGACGGAGTAGTTCTCCCTCGGGGCTGAGGGTATATACCAGTAGCTATGTGTTTGATCTCTCTCTCTCTCATGTTCTTGAGGTGATACGATCTTGATGTATCGCGAGATTTGCTATTATATTTGGATCCTATGATGTTTCTTCCCCCCTCTACTATCTTGTAATGGATTGAGTTTTCCCTTTGAAGTTATCTTATCAGATTGAGTCTTTAAAGATTTGAGAACACTTGATGTATGTATTGCCGTGCGTATCTGTGGTGACAATGGGATATCACGTGATTCACTTGATGTATGTTTTGGTGATCAACTTGCGGGTTCCGCCCATGAACCTATGCATAGGGGTTGGCACATGTTTTCATCGTGATTCTCCGGTAGAAACTTTGGGGCACTCTTTGAGGTCCTTTGTGTTGGTTGAATAGATGAATCTGAGATTGTGGGATGCATATCGTATAATCATACCCCTGGATACTTGAGGTGACATTGGAGTATCTAGGTGACATTAGGGTTTTGGTTGATTTGTGTCTTAAGGTGTTATTCTAGTACGAACTCTAGGGCTGTTTGTGACACTTATAGGAATAGCCCAACAGATTGATTGGAAAGAATAACTTTGAGGTGGTTTCGTACCCTACCATAATCTCTTCGTTTGTTCTCCGCTATTAGTGACTTTGGAGTGACTCTTTGTTGCATGTTGAGGGATAGTTATGTGATCCAATTATGTTATTATTGTTGAGAGGACTTGCACTCGTGAAAGTATGAACCCTAGGCCTTGTTTCAACGCATTGCAATACCGTTTACGCTCACTTTTATCATTAGTTACCTTGCTGTTTTTATATTTTCAGATTACAAAAACCTATATCTACTATCCATATACCACTTGTATCACCATCTCTTCGCCGAACTAGTGCACCTATACAATTTACCATTGTATTGGGTGTGTTGGGGACACAAGAGACTCTTTGTTATTTGGTTGCAGGGTTGCTTGAGAGAGACCATCTTCATCCTACGCCTCCTACGGATTGATAAACCTTAGGTCATCCACTTGAGGGAAATTTGCTACTGTCCTACAAACCTCTGCACTTGGAGGCCCAACAACGTCTACAAGAAGAAGGTTGTGTAGTAGACATTAAGCTCTTTTCAGGCGCCGTTACCGGGGAGGTGAGTGCTTGAAGGTATATCTTTAGATCTTGCAGTCGAGTATTTTAGTTTCTTGTTTTATCACTAGTTTAGTTTATAAAGAAAACTATTAAAAATGGAATTGAGTTTGTCTCATATGCTTCACCATTTTAATATCTTTCGTGAGTATGATGGAAAGGATAATTGTGCTCAAGTGCTAGAAGAAGAAATCTACAAAATGTTTGGCACTAAATATTTGAATGATGAGCATGATTGCAATGTTGTTAGTACGAATTCTTTGAATATCCATGATACTAATGATGATTGCACTAGTTATGATGAAAATGTCTCCTATAAACATGTCAATTTTTGTGGAGTGCATTGGGTTTACAAGTACACACCAAATAGGGAAGATAGATATTGCAAGAGGCATAAGTGCTTAGAAACTAAATTGTTGCAAGAAAGGCTAGCTGATTGTGCTGAAAATTTAAATTTTCTTGGCCATACTTGTGAGCTTTGTAATGAACGTGGTCATTTAACTATCCGATGCAAATTGTTTCATGATCTAATCGTGTCCAAAAATTGTGATGACTTGATTTCCCTTGCACATTATAATGAACTTAGTTTGCTTATGGGCTACGAAGAAATAAAACGTATAACTAACTATCTTCTAGAATTTGCCCATTATAAACTGCTTGGCTTTGATCTAGAGGAAATTTATATGTATTGTGCGGTGAATTGCATTGAAAACCCTTATATTGCCAATTACATAAAGGAAAGAAAACAAATAGAAGATGAAGAGAATAGTAATGAAAGGGAAGAGACTTCCCAATACCCTCCTATTATTTCTTATGATGAATCAGGTAACAAGGAGGAGCCTCCTATTCAACCAGTCTCATTAATAAGGAGCTCCAAAAAGAGGATTGAACCCACACCTGATGTGGTGAAGAAGAAGAGAAGAAAAAGGAAGAGAGGTAAAAAGATATCTCCCCCAAATAATGCTGCTCCTATTACTATTGTGCCTCATGAAAATTTAATTGTGGAATATAATGATACTTCTTATGATCTTGAAAAGCTTTTTGGCACTTGCTTGGAAGAATATGATAATTGCTATACTATTGGTGCTATCCATACTATTAATGATGAGAGTGATTATGCTTATGATATGAAAAGGCCCAAGCTTGGGGATGCTATGTTTGATGAAGCTGATGTTTTTGAGAATATATTTGCTGCAATTAATGTTTATC